>NC_064816.1:140840002-141121257 GCF_023721935.1 Panthera uncia | reverse complement strand
GTATTCTAGAAGAGGGCTCGTGATCTATTGCCAACATTGTTTTTGCCCTCTATGAACACTGCTGAGTCAAGGCTCAAGCTGAGCCACGTACACTGGACCCCCTGGGGGAGCAGAGGGCCCCCCCGACCCACTCTACTCTACCCCCAGGGGGTAGCCTACACAGTTGATGTCCAGGCCATTTGGGAAACCAGCTATGGAGCAAGCTGATCCAAATAATTACAGGACTAATATGCCAACAATCTTTTACTTACTGTCTTAACTGCCTCTTAAACACAAGTATGGATGAACCAAAAGCAATGTCCTGGGTATCATTTGGAGTTGGTACTCCGCCCACACACAGTACTTCTCACTGACCATGGGGAGGGCATACAGTTGGATTGGGTTGCCCTCCCACATCATTCTGGGACACTCTTCCCAGCTTGGGATTCAGTGAGGTGGGCAAGTGCCCTTCACCCCAGGCTCACACCCTTACACTGGCACCCAGGGATAGAGGCACCCCAGCACTCTGCACTGACCGGCAGCATGGGAAGTGCCTCGGCCTCTCTGCCACAAAGGATGCTGGGAAAGCAGAAGACCTCGACCCGAAGTCACACAAGGGAGTCTTGATGATGTCTTGCTTCAGGTAGAGCCTTTCAGTTTACCAGGCATCCTTATCCTCATTATCTCCATTGGTCTGGTCAGATGACCAAATGACAGGGCAGGAGTTCACTATTCATGTTTCAGAGATAAAACAGATTGGAGAGGTGAAGGGACTTAATGGCAAAGCCAACAAGGGGCAAAGGTGAGGTAAGAACCCAGACATCCTATTCCTAGCCTTGGGTTCCTTAAGGCTGGCTAGCTATCAAAACTAAAGGTGAATAAGAATAATAAATGTATATATTATATGTAATACTAAATAACAAACATATATACGCACACATAGATAGATATACATACCTATAGGTATATACTGTTGACCCTTGAACAATGAGAGGGTTAGGGGCACCAACTCTCCCACAGTTGAAAATCCACACATAACTTTTGACTTCCAAAAAACTTAACTACTAATAGCCTGCTGTTGGCCAGAAGCCTTACCAATAGCATAAACAGACAACACATATTTTGTATGTTATATGTGTTATATATTGTATTCTTACAATAAAACAAGCTATAGAAAAGAAAATATTATTAAGAAAATCATAAGAAAGAGAAAATACATTTATAGTACTGTACTGTATTTATCAAAAAAAAAATCCATGTATACCCACACATTCAAACCCAGGTTGTTCAAGGGTCCACTATATGTTTATCTGTGTGTGTGTAGGTATGTATATGTGTGTATATGTACAGAGAGGGCAAGAAAATGTGTAAAATGTTAACAACAGGTGAAAAATCCATCATACTATTCTTGCAATTAAAAGGTGTTCTGAAATAGCAAAAAAGTGTGGTGCCTGGGTGGCTTAGTCAGTTGAGAGTCCAACTCTTGAATTTGGCTCAGATCGTGATCTCACGGTTCATGGGATCGAGCCCCACGTCGGGCTGCGCGCTCAAAGCACAGAGCCTGCTTGGGATTCTCTCTCTCCCTCTCTCTCTCTCTCTCTGCTTCTCCCCAACTTGTACTTGCTTTCTTTCTCTTTCTCTCAAAATAAATAAAAGTAAAACATTTTAAAAAACTATTTGAGGGGCGCCTGGGTGGCTCAGTCGGTTGGGCGGCCGACTTCGGCTCAGGTCACGATCTCGCGGTCCGTGAGTTTGAGCCCTGCGTCGGGCTCTGTGCTGACAGCTCGGAGCCTGGAGCCTGTTTCAGATTCTGTGTCTCCCTCTCTCTGACCCTCCCCCGGGAGGGTTCATGCTCTCTCTCTCTGTCTCAAAAAATAATAAATAAACATAAAAAAAAACTATTTGAAAAAAATAACAAAAAAGCAATACCCTGAGCATAGAAAAATAAGACAGTAAAATGTCAGAAAATACCACTATGAAAACAATGCTTGTTAGGATAGAAAGATTATGATTTCAAGCAATTTTTAAATGTTCCCTATTTTTATATTTTGGCAGCATGCTTCTCCTACTTCAATAAGTAAAATCTTCTAATGAATAAATAATACTAAAACAAAAACAAAAAGGCCCAATGGCTAAAATAAAGTAGCAGCCATGGACTCTTCAGTCCCAGGGCTGGAAAAGAGGCATCACCACCATCCCCGCAGACGAGGCCGTTGTCCAGTACCCACTCACCCTGCTGCCCCAGTCAGCTTGCTCACAACCCTCAAGTTCACAGATTTAAAAATGGGACTGGAGATCGCTGCTTGGGCCTCATTTTCTTTTCTTTTTGGGCACCGACCACACGTTAGGCAATTGTGATTGCAGTGTTTTTTGGCTGAATTAGCTAAGCTGGATACATTCCCACTTGGGCAAAGCTGAGATTGCTGGGCAAGTAAGGAAGCCTGGAGGAGCCTTGACCCTTGCTGGCGCAGGCACCTCCCTGGGACACTCTAACAAAAGGGACTTGTCTTCTCCCAGGAAACCAACGGAAATCTCAGCAGCCCACCGTGACCAGTGTGTGCCCATCACTTTGGGCCGGGCACTACCAGCTGTGGTGAGCAGCCGCAGGGAGCCAGCAGCCCGGGGCTGGTGCACCCGGAAGTCCCCCTCCAGTCCCACCGAGATGAACTTCCTAGGGACTGGCGGAGGACCTGAGGCGGTGGGAAAAGGTGGAGGACAGGGAGGAGAAATTGGGAAGCTCTTCCCACAGCCCAGGGACACCCACAGCAGCAAACAGCTCCCAGGAGGCCATTCTTTGTTCCACAGAACGGCTTGGGGGCAAATGGGAAATGGGCACCAAACTGCAAATAACTTTCCAAACACCCTCACAGCCCTGTGAATGGATGTGACACCCGCTCACAAATTGGGAATGCTCAGCCCTCACAGCTGGGCCCCAATCCCAAGAACGCTAATCTACCCTGGCCTGAAAAATACACAGATGTTGGCTCCCTTCACAAGGCCGAGAGGGGAGAGGGGAGAACTGAGAACGCAGTCTTGCCACAGGCTCGGGGAAGCCTAATTACAGCCCTGTCAGGCTTCTCAGAGAAAAAAAAGAAACGACTCGGAAGCAAGCCATTTGCCTCCCTGGAAGCCATAACCTGACAAGGAAAGTAATACCTTGGTGTGAATTAATTTATGACAGGGGTGAGGAAGGACGGGAACATTAAGCAAAGAACAGCACCTCCAGGATGGAGGAGGGCAGGAGGCCACGGGAGGCCCAGGAAGGGCGAAGCTGATGCCTGAAGGGAACCAGCACTCGGCCGCTGAACTCCAGCCGCGCAGACGTAAAATGGACGCATCTCCCCAGCCCCCCCCGCCCCCACCCCCGCTCCGTGACAGCAGCAGTCACCCCTCCTCATGTGTCCCTGGCCTTCTCTAACAGGCCCAACATTTGCAGTAGCAGCTGCGTGGCTGGTAGCAAATGCAGTCTGTGCCTACGTGGTGGGTGGCTACAGACCCGGGGTTCTTAGCGTGGACCCCCTCAGAGGTCAAGGCTGAACGGGTGGCTGCACTGCCCCAAAGGCAGAGTTAAAACCACCCACACAAACAACAGTGACAACTGTGGAGGCAGATGGCTCAGGAGCAAAGAGTGCAGGGCCCGGGGCCGGGCTGCCTCTGGTTAAATCTTGACGCCATCACTAACGGGGCACTAATCTCTCTGGGCCTCGGTTTACCAAAGTATTCATCTCTCTCTGTGCCTTCAAACATGGGGGTCACGTTAGCACACACTTGAGCACATTCTTTAAGGGGTTCCCGTGAGGCTTAGAGGGGTTAATACACGTAAAATGCTTGGAGAGTCGCCTAGCACGAAGCCATGAGGAGGAGCAAGAGGAGGGTGGCAGGGCGACAGTAATTTGGGGGGTGACTCACCTGTGAGCAAGGTTTTGAAAGCAGCAAGGGAATAAGTCATGCAGGTATCTGCAGAAACAGCATTCTACTCACAAGGACCAGTAAGTGCAAAGGCCCCGAGACGGGAATCTCATCAAGGGCCCTTGGGCAGGAATGGGTCAGGCAAGTTCAAGGAACAGTAAAGAGGTCCAGGTCTCTGGAGCAGAGGGAGCCAGGGGAGGGCAGTCAGTGACGAGGGTGTTGTACTTCAGGGCCATTTTAAGGACTTGGGCTTTTACTCTCAGTTAGGAAGTCGTTGAGGGTTTTAAGCAGAGAAGTGACATAATGGGATATAATATACAATAATAGTAATAATTTTAAAGGACCCCTCTGAGTGCTGTTTTGAGACTAGGCAACAGGGAGGCAAGGAAGGAATTAGGGACAGCAGTTAGAAAACTCTTAGAACAATCCAGGTGTGGGGCTGACGGCGTGCTGGCCCAAGGTGGTAGCATAGCATAGTAAGATCATTTTATTTATTTATTTATTTATTTATTTTAATGTTGATTTTTGAGAGAGTGGGGATGGGGCAGGGGAGGGGCAGAGAGAGGGGGACAGAGGACCCGAAGCAGGCTCTGTGCTGACAGCAGGACGCGAACTCACGAACCGTGAGATCATGACCTGAGATGAAGCTGGACGCTCAACCGACTGAGCCAGCCAGGTGCCCTGGTACGATACAATTTAAAGGGAGAGCTGACGGGATTTGGTGAATGTGGGATGCGAGAAAGGAGTTGAGGACGACTCCAGGCTTCTTGCCTGAGTGACCGGAAGGATGGTGTTGTCATTTCCTGAGATGGAGAAGGGCTGTGGAGGAGCAAGTTGGGGGGGGGGGGGGGGGGGGGGGGGGGGGGGGGGGGGGGGGGGGGCGGGGCTCGGTTGGGAACGGTGACATTTGAGACGCCCGTTAGGCAGGCAGGTGGAAATGAGGAAGAGGCGGTTGGAGACCCGAGTCTGGAGTTCAGGGTGAGTGTAGGAGTCTGGCTGGAGATGCAAGTATGGGAATATTCAGGAGGCTGAAGGTATCCAACGCCGTGATCTTGAATGAGAGGATCCAGGGGAAGTCAAAGGACAGAACTGGGAAATAGGAAAATGACATGCAAAGGAGAGCCAGTTAGATGGGATAACATCCAGGAGAGGACAGTGTCCCGGAAGCCAAGACAGGACATGTTTCAAAGACGAGAGAGCAACCAGCTGTGCTAAATAAGGTGGAAGAACAACGGGCACTCAAAGTTGGCCACTGAGTTGGACGTAGGAGCTGTGGGTGACGAATGTCAAGGGCAGTTTTGGTGAAGTGAGGGGTGGACAGTCCACCCACGGAGAAGGATGGAGGTGGCAAGTATGGCCCGTATTTCCAAGAGTTGCGCTCTTCTCGGCTTCTCGGGGAAGCCGAGAAATGGGGTGATAGCTGGAGACGGGGGGACGGGATCGAGAGAGGATTTTGGGGGGTAAGAGAAATAACTCTACATTTGTATGCTAATGAGAATGATCCAGTAGAGAGGGGGAAATTGGCAAAGCAATATTTACACTAAATTGCATTTTGCTCTAGATGCTCAGAGCCCGGGTGATTTTTGTGTTCTCCGTTGTGCTTTCCCCTATTTTCCAAATTATCTAACATGAATATTTATTAATTTTGTAATCAGAAAAAAGCCATTAAAATCCACAGAGCTGATTGCTCAAGTGAAGCTTTTCCATGGTGACTCATCCTAGAGAAAAAAAAAAAAAACAACAACAACACCAAAACCAAAGGGCTGAGAAAAAAGGGGGAGGTGAAGAAAAATTAAATGCAAATAGAGCTCACTCGGAATCAGATAATTTCTTGCCTGGCCCACTGCAATTTCCTCAGCCCCCTCCTGCCTGTCAGTCTCTCCCTGCTCCTGTCCCCAACTCAACATTGTCACTGTCAGAGGGATTTTTTTTCTTAAATGCAAATCTGATCCCGTCAGAGCCCTCCCATGGCTCCCCCATGATTTTTCGGGATAAATCTCGACCTCTTCACCCAACAGAGGATGCCCCTTGTGATCTGGTCGGGCCTCACTGCCAACAGGGCGGGGGGGGGGGGGGCCCTTCCCCTCCCGGTCCCCCTTCGCCTGCTCTTCAGCCGCACCGTAATTACCGCCTTCTCAGAGCCTCCCTACGTGCAGAGCCTCTTGTCCTCGGCTCCCATAGCAACCTGCTGCACGCCATCAGCTCCATCAGCAAGCTCATCCACTCCATTGTAATCACTGCTTTACTCCCCTCCACTCCCCACCCCCGCGACCCGGCTCCCCTGGATACGGAACCGGAACCGGAGTTCCTGTCTTTGTGTTTCCTGCACCTTGCACACAGTAGGTATCTCCATATCAGTAGATGGAACAAACGAACCCAGCTCTTCCATCTCAAGCAGGCGTCTGATCACAGCTTGGGGGGGGGGGGTGGGCAGGGCGGGGAGCAGGGGACACTTCCCTTCCTCAAAAATCTCCAGCACCCCTGGCCAAAGCGAAAGCCGGAAGCCGGCACCAAGGTTTTTCACGCTCCCTCTCAGCCTAGTGCTGCCGAGCAAACACACCCTCACTTCTTTCCTTTCCTCACATCCATGAATTCAACCAACATTTATTAAGCCCCAACCGAGTGGCAGGTGCCATGGGAGGCGCTAGGGCATAAAGATAGATAAGAGGCCCGAGCCTGGACCTTGAGGGGCTCAGGAGAGGGGGCCCTGGAGACAAAGACCAACCTAATAGCAAGGCCTCTGTCTGGGCACACTCTTTCCGAACCTGCCAACAGAGTCATTGTGGAGACCGTTGAGGGCCCGCTGTGCAAGAGACGCTACGCCAAACGCTAGGGCGGAGAGATCCGGAAGATTCAGAAGAGATTAGGCCCGTGCGTCAATAACCGAACCGGAAGGCTAGAGGCCAAAAACCTGAGTGGTGCAAAGCCTTCCCCTCCTGTTAGCGCCTCTGAGCTTCTCTCCTCCTGGACACCCTCCCCCTCGTCACCACAAATCAACTCAACACGGCAGCCTCCCCTACCCCCCCAGCTCCCTCCAAGCCAAAATGGGATCTTAAGTATGACAATGGGAGCTTGATGCACTGCAGACAGAGCGAGGTGTTGGGGGAAATCCTGCCCGGCTGGGTTAGGGCAGACAGTCCAGGGCATCTACTGACAGGGAGTAAAAACGCCCCCAGAAGGGATTCCAGCCTGGGGACGACGGGGGAGGACAGGCCGAGGAACGTGAAGAGGACAGCTCCAGAGGAGCCAGGGGGCAGGCTCAGAGGTGCCTCTGGGGCCATTCCTGATGTGCAGAAATCAACAGAACATTTTGAGAGACCTCTTCGCATTCTGCTGGCTCAATGCTGCGGGCTTTCAGGGCGGGGCAGAAGCGAGGAAATGCGAACCTGAAGATGCCCGCGTGGGCGAAAAATGAGAATTGAGTGCTGTTTCTTTCCATGTGGTCCCCTGTCTTGTCTGCGGGAGTTTCCCCATTTGGGTTTGTGGGGGATTAATGAGAGGAAGAGGCCACCCCTACGCACTGAGCAGCAAACACATGTGCCCCATGAGGGACAAAGGTCTGGGCATGGATCTGAATGGCCCAGTCCGGTGCGTTCGCGGGAAAGGAATGCCCCTGATGCGTTTATCCCTTGGCATGTGATGTCATGTGTGTGCGCTCCGGGAGACTGGGTTCTCAGAGAGTAGCTGCAGCGCGCCGTGGCTGGGGAGGAATGTCTGGGGCTGCGATCCTGCAGGGGCACCGCAGCATCTGTGGAGGGGTGCGGCCAGAGGCGCCTAACCAGCACGCGGTGCCCACAAGAAGCGCTTTAGGAAGGGGGCTCCTTGGGATACCCTTGAAGACAGAACAACAGAAATAAAATGTCACGGTGAGCTGCGCCGACCAGGGCGGGCGGGGACACTGGCGCGGCCGGGATGAAGGCTCTCTCTCTGTCCTACCCAAGGGTGGGTGTGCAGCCCTCCCAAAGCTATTCCCCTGGGAGGATCCTGCCTGGGAGAGGAGCCTGGGACCTCCTAGTACCGAGAGCCTGGCGGTACAGGTGTTGTGGGACAGCCAGGACGGCAGGGACGGTCAGAAAAGCAAAGGGACTCTTCCAGAGCTGCCTCCCCCGGGTGCCCAGGAAAGACCCGAGCTACCTGCTGCTGTCTCCCTCCTCCCTGGTCTCCTCCTCTGCTGTGAGCTGCAAATCCCCCCACAAGAGGACTCATCCACAAGTGACTGCCACTACCACACGAGGAGGACGTCCCCCCCTCCCCTGACCGTGGGCTCTGTCCTAGATTTTACATATTCTCTGAGAAGTGTGAGGTGTCGTTCCTTCTACAGCAGGTCCACAAGAATGCAGACGGAACTCTAGAAACCTGTCCACTGTGAGCCCTGGGTTGCTTTCTTCTGGGCTGGGCTCAAACCAGAAAGGCACGTGGAAGGTGAAACCCTAGCCATGGTGCTGGGGCAGGACCTCACCTGGATGTCCTTTATCATGACGCTGTAAGCAAGGCCGTGAGAGCCCAGGTAAGCCTTGACATCTTTCAGTTCAGAGAAAGGAACTCTCATATCCACCGGGAGGCTGGGTCTGGCTGGGCCACGCCAGAAGTCCACCTTGGCCACAAAGGAAAGGAAAATGGGATATGTTTAATCACGTGTCCTCATACATGATCCTGTGGGCACCTTAGACAGGCAGACGGTCTTCTTCTCTTAGACTGTTAAAAGGGCCCCAGTTCCAAAATGAAAACCCTCAGGCCGAGCACAGAGATGGGGGCAAACAAAACCCCCGAGCTGCGTTTCTTTCTCCGATTCCGAGCACCCTCGCTCCCAGCCTCCCTCCAACTTCGCCTGGACCCCAAGAACCCTAAACAGTTGCTAAAAGTGAGACAGCTCATCATACGGGGCATTCACATGGACAAGAACCCTGGTCAGAAGGGGGAGGCATCCCTGCCCTCAAGCCCTGGGGAGGGGGGGAGGAACCCGACCTGGATTCCCATGACCTCCAAATGCTACGTCTACTCACCAACTTGGAAAAGGGAGAGAATTCTTATAAAGTGTTATGAGTCCTGGTAGATAGGGGCACTCAGACGAATAGGGACAGGGGCTTTGGGCCACATCCAGAAACACCTGGTTGCTTCGGCAGCCCTCAAACAAAACCCTTCTACTGTAACTGTTGAAGAAAATGTTTTCCATTGTGGAATACTCGCAGAGGACAAACGTTCTCGGAAACAAATGCTCGGGCTGACAGGGACGAACCCAAATAAAACACAGGTTCGCCAAGCTGAGCCGTTTCAGCGGGGGAAACCGATGTGTCCAGTCTGCATACTACTTGGCATCCCACCCAGAGACCTATGTACTCCCCGGGTGGCTTCCGGACATTCCAGTCATTTGTGAGGTGGCCCCTGACAGGGTCTGCTCGGCAGCTCCCCATCTAGGACAGGGGAGAAGGCCAAGAAAGGCCACCCAACTCTCCGGGCGAGTGTTCCCAACCTTTCCCGAAGAAGATCCCACATTTGATTTTCCACGGTGTTGTGATCTTTGGCAGATATGATAGGGGCAGGTTTGGGGTTCGGGGAGCAGGACAGGGGGCTGGAGATGCAGGCCACTGTAAGAAAGTGGAGAACACACTCCCCAGCCCTGAGGAGTCCTCACCTTCTGGGGCTTCAGGCCCTCCAGATCCCTGAGAAGTGAAAGCTGCTTCTCATTTTTAGCCAGGACTCGAAGAACCTGGTCTCTGGAAAGACACAGGGAGGGTGGAGGGAGATGCTGAGACGGCTCCCTGGAAGGCTGGGCTAGGGGACCCTGAGGACCAGGCTGAGGGGACCCGGCAGGAAGGCTGGGAGGCTGGAGGAGACTGAGCAGAAGGACGTGCCACTCTGGGAAGCACGCGAGTCCTTCAGCATGGGACAGCGGTCTCTCCAGACCAAGGACAGACCACCCGAGCCACTAAATAAAGCCCGTCACAACTAGTGATGAACCCAGCAGCAAGACAGGGGAGGAAGTATGGGACAGGAATATGGGAGAATGGAGGAGGCCTGGGAAACAAAAGGAACGAAGGGGAGAAAAGAATAGATACAGAGGGCAGGGGAGACCAACAGTGGCCCCGAGTGCTCTTCGTACAAGGGCCGAAGGCCGTGGTCTGTCCAAACCCTGTGCCCCTTCCAGCCTTCTCTCAAGAGCTTGAGGACATGGAAGGGGAGATGAGCCTCACGCTAACATACGAGAGGAAGCTGAGCCCTTCCCATCCCGGGGGAGAGGCCGCGAGAGGCTGTGCGCGTGACCTCCGGTGTCCGCCCCCCGGGATGCCGCTGACTCCCTCCCTGACTGGCTTGGATATCAGGGAGGATGAACCCCGCCCCCCCAACCCCCTCCAGTCACTACTATGGGGATACTTTGGGGTCATTCCATTAGGTGACGTCTGGGAAGCTGAGAAACATGTCCCTAGAGGGCCTGGGGTAAAATCCTAATGCTTATTCGTATTCGAAGGAGGACAATACTGTATCCATATGGTAGGGATACAGAGTCTTCTGGGGGTTACTAACGTCTTTAAGAATCAGAGAAAACCAGGGGCACTTGGGTGGCTCAGTCGGTCAGGTGTCTGACTTCAGCTCAGATCATGATCTTGCAGCTGATGAGTTCGAGCCCCATGTCGGGCTCTGTGCTGACAGCTGACAGCTGGGATCCTGGAGTCTGCTTCGGATTCTGTGTCTCCTTCTCTCTCTGCCCCTGCCCCACTCACGCTCTGCCTCTCTCTTTCTCTCAAAAATAAATAAACATTCAGAGCGCCTGGACGGCTCAGTCGGTTAAGCGTCCGACTTCGGCTCAGGTCATGATCTCACGGTTTGTGGGTTCGAGCCCCGCGTCGGGCTCTGTGCTGACAGCTCGGAGCCTGGAGCCTGCTTCGGATTCTGTGTCTCCCTCTCTCTCTGCCCCTCCCTAGCTCATGCTTGCGCTCTCTCTCTGTGTCAAAAATAAATAAACTTTTAAAAAAAATTTTTAATAAAAATAAATAAATAAATAAATAAACATTCAAAAAAGTTTTTCAAAATCAGAGGAAACCATCCCCCCAGAAAAAAAATAGATAAACAATTTTACATATAAGCAAGAATCGGGGGAATCTTGGAGCCCTGGAAACTTCCTCATGGGCTGCAGATTAAGAACTCATGCTGTGGAGGGGGGGCGGGGGGGGAGGTGGCGCCTGGGTCTGACTTCTGCTCAGGTCATGATCTCGTGGTTCATGAGTTCAAGCCCCGCATCAGGCTCTCAGTGCAGTGCCTGCTTGGGATTCTCTCTCCTTTCCTCTCTCTGCCCCTGCCCTACTCGTGCTCTCTCTCTCTCAAAATAAATAAATAAACTTAAAAAGAAGAAGAAGAAGAAGAAGAAGAAGAAAGAACTCATGTGGGGAAGGACAGTAAGACAGCTGCTTGTCCCACCCTTGAGTGTGAGAGTGGGAGATTATGGACCTGAATGGGAAGTGAGGTCCCAACTCCCTCTACTTTGACCAGGTCCCAGGAAGACAGCCTCCTCCCTGCTGGCACATCTGGTCCCCAAGCTCTCAGCAGCCCTTCCTCCCACTATGGAGCAGCCACTCACCCTGTGAAATTCATTTGGCCCAAAGCTGCTGCCAGAATAAAGCTGAAGACCAGGAGCGTCCACCTGTCCACAGGGGACAGCCCAGGGCCCACGCCTCCTCCAGGGGCCCCCTGCATGCTTCTTCCTTCAGGCGAGCTTCAAGCCCTTTCTTCGTGCGCAGGCATGGCCGAAGCCTCAGGACAGGACAGCACCTAAAGGCCGGCAGGCCCGGCCTGAGAAGGGGCGTTAGGTTCTCTCTGGGGGAGACCCAGCATGTGGCTCCCACACGCAGGGCCTTGACAGAGCTAGGGCCACCCCTTCCCACGGCTAGGCAAATCCCCTCCTGGCAAGAGGAAAGAGGAAAAGAGGAAGACGAGGCTCTTGGCTTTCCTTCCTCCCTGGAGGTTTGCTGGGCCAGCCTCTGGTGAACATCAAGTCCTCCTTCTCCGGAGAAAGAGAAGAGTAGCTGGAAGTCCCCAGGAAACCACTCCGTTCCTCCCTCCTCATTTAATTCTTTTCTTTTGCTCTCCTTCTCCCTCCCCATCCGCTCACGCTTCCCCTGGGCCACGTCCCCCTTACGCATAAGGGTGTGGACGCCATTGAAAGAACACCGGGTTTAGAGACAGGGACCATGGGCTCACTTCCTGTCTAAAAGACCTCGGGCAACTGCCCTAATCTCTCTAAGTCTCAGTTTACTCATCAGTAAATGGGGTTAATAATACCTCCCCTCCCTACCTCACAGGGGTTGGGGGGAATATTAGATGAGACAACGTGGGTGAACTGGCTTGGCAAAGCCTGCAAAATAGAATGTATTATTATTTCCAAGCATTAACTCTTAGTCACAGCTGCATCTTAGGTCAGCACTCCAGTTGCAGTGGGGAGAAGGGGGACAGAAGGGAATAGAGAGGGGAACAAAGGAAATCCATATAGCACGAGAAGGAATTCAGTGAAGACTCCCTTTTCTCTATGTTCAGCTGGCCGCCATTATGCCGGCACAGGTAGTGGATTTTCTGCCAGACATGAAGGTCACTGCAATCATTATAGTTCTCAACAGACAGCAGAGTCAATTTCTCAGTCCTGCTGAAGGCCCACACAGCCCCCTTTATGGGCTGGGAATAGCAGGAATAAAGCCGAGGCCAGCACACAAAGCAGTCATATTGGAAGGAGAGAGTGAAAGATGATGTGTGAATGGTAAATGATGAAACTAACAGAAAATCCACAGGAGGCGGGGGGCGGGGGGGAAGGCAGAGACTAAATCCAACAAAGTTGTTCAGCAGAGGACGTCAACAAAAGGCCACTTAACTGTCACCGGCGATTCTCAGAAGCCCCCCTCCCCATCCATACTTTCCCAGAATGGCCAATTAACTGGCCATGTGTGCAGAGAGGGGAGCTCTTTTATTGACAGAATGCCCTGCTCCCACACCCCGCCGGACCTACTCCATTATTTCGTGGTTCAGTTGTTCAGACATGCCAAACTCTCCTAGAACCCTGGCTTTGGGAACTCTCAGACAGAAACATTAACAAAGGGTTTAAGGACCTAGAAAAGAAAGCAATTAGGCTTTCCACCCAAGTAACATTCAGCCTTAGTAGAAACAGGAATAAAAGAATGTCCTAGTAAACAACAGCTCAGGAATTTAAAAGAAAAAAGTGGGATGGTGCTAGGCACCAAAAGTACCCAGCATCGTCTCGTTCAAAAGCATCATTTAAGTCACTAATAATAAGACAACTATCCCTGTATTTGGTTTAGGGGTGGGATGAGAGAGAGAGAGAGAGGGAGAGAGAGAGAGAGAGAGCGAGAGCAAAAGAAAAAGAGAGAGGAAGAGAGAAGAGCACTTCGGAATTCTTGAGAACTTCCAGTAGAACTTTCTGTGATAATGGAAATGTTCCGTGCCTGTGCCATCCAATAGGATAGCCACTAGCCACTCGAAATGTGGCCAGTGAGACTAAGGAATTGAATTTTTTATTTGATTTCGTTTGAATTAATTTCACTGATTTAAATACCACGGTGGCTGATGGCTATCATATTACACGGTACAGTTCTATGGGAATTCACTAGCCCTAAAGCAGTGCCTTCAATGGCTGGATATGAAGCAGAGACACAGAGCGGGGCTTGACTTAATACCTAATATTGGCTTCTAACCAAAAAATAATTATTCATCTAATCATTTACTCAATAAGCGTCTACTGCATATCTATAATGTGCCAGGCACTCGCTTACTAGGAATAAAGTATGGGAATAAAACAGAGAACAATACAGACCTGGACCTTAGATTTCTAATGGGGTGAGTAGACAATTAGTTTAAAGAGCATATAAATAATTGTAAAAATATAGCTGGCGTATGTGCTCTAAGGCGCAAATACAATCTATCATGAGGACAGATAACAAGGACTCTGCACGCGCTGAGACGGGGAGAGTTTCCTGAAAGAAGTTTTGTTGGAGGACTTTTACCTCCCGTGAGTGGGTGGTTTAGACACCCAAACAACCCTGCCCACATGAAACATTTTATCCACTAAAATTCTGGATAAAATGAAATATTTTTAATAACTTTTAAAACATATCACTGAGGGGCGCCTCGGTGGCTCAGTCGGTTAAGCATCCGACTTCAGCTCAGGTCAAGATCTCGCGGTCAGCAAGTTCGAGCCCCTGTGTCGGGCTCTGGGCTGACGGCTCAGAGCCTGGAGCCCGCTTCCGATTCTGTGTCTCCCTCTCTCTCTGCCCCTCCCCCGTTCATGTTCTGTCTCTCTCTGTCTCGAAAATAAATAAACGTTAAAACACATCACTGAGTGGGCATGAAAGTAAGAATCTACAGATCCCCAAAAGAAGTAAAAGGCAGACATCAGAGAAGTCAGCAAATTCTCCCCACGGAAGAGTTCCCTCAACCCCAGAGTCCTTGATCTTCCTCCTGGAAGAACATACCTAGCGTCTATGGCCATTTTCCTTCTGCTTGAAGTATAGCTCTTAAAACTTTCCTTTCGTGATAGTCTCCGTTTCCATTTGTTTGAAATTTTTGTTATCTTGCTTTCATTCTTAAAAGAGTTTAACTGGGTATCAATTCCAGGTTGATTATTGCTTTTCTGTCAGCACATTGGAAACATCCTCCCACAGTCTTCTGGTTTCCATTTTTACCGTTAAAAGGTAATTAATTCGTCTATTCACTGTTCCTTAGTAGGTGATCTTTTCCTACCCCGGGTTGCTTTGGAGATCTTCTTGTCTTTGATGTCCTTTAGTTTTACCTTCATGTATTTATTCTTCAGCTATCCCAAATAGATCTAGAGACTCAATGCAATTCTGGTCAAAAACCCAACCATTTCACCAACTGTCACAAGCTGATAAAAATGTATACCAAAAACACGAACAAACAAACAAGCAAACATCCTAAGAAGAGTCAAGACGATCCTGAAGAACAGAAGACTTTCTCTGCCAGACAGGAAAACATATTGTAAAGCTATAGTAATTGAGACAGTATGGTATTGGCACAGAGAGAGCCCAGAAACAAACCGAAGCATATTTGGAAACTTCATTTTTCACAGACTCGGCACGGCAGATTACTGTGAAGCAGACAGACTATTCAATACGTGTCACTGGGACAATTGTAGGTATAGATGGAAAAACTGGAATTCAATCCCTATTGCACCACATGTAAAAAGCAATTCGAGGTAGATTCAAATACTTACAAGTAAAAGGCAAAACTATAACACACTTGGAAGACAACATAGAGAATATCTCCTGACACTGGCATAGGGAATGATTTTTCTAAATAAGACACAAATGGGAAAAAAAAAGAACATAAACCTTCCCATAGAGGGAAGGATGGATAAAATCAAGAAAAGTAAAGTTAAATTAAATTTTAAGAACTTCTGTTCTTAAAACCCTTGACAGAGTAGAAAGCTGACTTCAGGGGCACCTGGGTGGCTCAGCTGGTTAAGCATCCAACTCTTCAATGTTTATTTTTGAGAGAGAGAGAGACAGAGACAGAGATAGACAGAGACAAAGAGAGAGTATGAGGGGAGGAGGGGCAGAGAGAGGCAGACACAGAATCCGAAGCAGGCTCTAGGCTCTGAGCTGTCAGCACAGAGCCCGACGCAGGGCTCGAACTCACGAACTGTGAGATCATGACCTGAACCGAAGTGAGGCATTTAACCAGCTGAGCCACCCAGATGCCCCAGGAAGCATCGGATTCTTGATTTCAGCTCAGGTTGTGATCCAGGATCATGGGATCAAGCCCCACCTCAGGCTCCATGCTGAGTGTGGAGCCTGCTTAAAGTTCTCTCTCTCTCTCTCTCTCTCTCTCTCTGCCTCTTGCCCCAGCTCGCATGCGCATGCATGCACTCTCTCTCTCTCAAATTAAAAAAAAAAAGAAAAAAAAAGAAAGCCGACTTCAAACTGAGAGGACCTATTTGCAACACATAAAACTGGAAGTAAACTATTGATATCCGTGATGTACCAAGAACACCTGTGCATTAACTTTTTTCACAGGCAAAATATATGAATGCCATTTCACAGAAGATGACTCACAAGTGATCTTTTCAAAACATGAAAATTTGTAATAGGGGAAAGCAAATGAAAACTGCACTAAAATTACCGTATCACACCAACCAAATTGGCCAAAATTAAGAAGTCAGTCAATAGCCAGTGTCATGACAGCGAGGATTGCGGGCGGGGGGGGGGGGGGGGCAGCAACTTTCATTCACTTCTGGTGGAACTTGGATGAAATTACCTCGCAAAACAGTTGTTTCCTAGTAAAGTTGAAACGTTACCGCACACCCTACGCCCTGACAATTCCACTCCCACCTGTGTGGCCTGGAGAAACTCTTGCTCATGGTTACCAGCTATATGGACAAGACTGGATAAATGGGGATGTAGTTAGTCGTGTTCCTATAGGACACAGCAGAGTAGAGGAAATGGACCCGCTATAGCTACATGCATCCAGTGGATGAAACTTGGAACCATAAAGCTGAGTGAAAGAAGTAAAATCAGAAAACATACCATATGTTTCCATTTAAATGCACTCACAAACAGGTAACACTAGATTGTTTAGGAATATGTGCACACAGGATAATTATAAGGAAACAGAAGGAAATTATTAGTACAGATTAGTGGTTTCATCTGGAAGAGAGAAGGGAGTGCCATGAGGGGCACATGCAGGCTTCTCACAGTGTCAGGGTCTCATTCTTAAACTGAAGTAACAGGATTTTATTTTTAAAAGGCTACGGACGTTTTATACAGGCTTTTGTAGGATATACTTCCCAATAAAATCTATTTCAAAGGAACTATGGGAAAGCTAAATTCTTATTTTGCACAATGAGAAATCAATAGAAAATGCCTAAAACAGAAAAATCAAGAAGTAGCAATATAAACACCTTACCTAGGCTTATGGATGTGAATGTCAAGTCTAAAAGAATTCAATATGGTTGTCGCTGGAGAGCAAGACGTGGGAAGGAGGAACGAGGGCTTGGCTGCTTTTTATAACAAGTCTTATGAAACTATTTGACTCTTTAAACACTGTACCGTATAACCAATTAAAATAAAAGTCAAGTTCAAAATGTGGCATCGCAGAGGCGCCCGGGTGGCTCCGTCAGTGGAGGGTCCGACTTCGGCTCAGGTCATGATCTCGCGGTTCGTGAGCTCGAGCCCCCCACATTGGGCTCCACGCTGACAGTGTGGAGCCTGCTTGGGATTCTCTTTCTTCCTCTCTTTCTGCCCTTCCCCCACTCACGCTTTCGCTCTCTCTCAAAATAAATAAATAAACTTTTAAAAAATCAAAAATAAGGGGCGCCTGGGTGACTCAGTACGTTAAGCGTCTGACTATTGATCTTGGCTCAGCTCACAATCTCATGGTTTGTGAGTTCGAGCCCCGCAATGGGCTCTGCACTGACAGTTCAGCGCCTGCTTTGCTTGGGATTCTCTCTCTCTCTCTCTCTGCCCTTCCCCCACTCCTGCTCATGCTCTCTCTCTCAAAATAAATACACTTTAAAAAATAATGAAATAAAGGGGCGCCTGGGTGGCTCAGTCGGTTAAGCGTCCGAATTCGGCTCAGGTCACGATCTCGCGGTCCGTGAGTTCGAGCCCCGCGTCGGGCTCTGGGCTGACGGCTCAGAGCCTGGAGCCTGCTTCCGATTCTGTGTCTCCCTCTCTCTCTGCCCCTCCCCCGTTCATGCTCTGTCTCTCTCTGTCTCAAAAATAAATAAACGTTAAAAAAAAATTTAAAAATAATGAAATAAAATAAAAACAATAAAAACTTAAAAATTAAAAAAGAAGCATTGGATACCTAGAGTAGTCAAATGCACAGAGACAGAAAATAGAAGGGTGGCTTCCAAAGGCTGGTGGGGGCAACGGGGGAAGTAGTGTTTCATTGGGGCAGGGTTTCAGTCGGGGTAGATGAAAAAGTTCTGGAAGTCGATGGTACCGACGGTCGCACAACGTGAATACACTTAATGCTGCGAAACCGTTCGCCTAAAACGATGACAGTGGTAAATTTCACGTTAGGCCTATTTTACAACACCAAAAACTTAAAGCTCAAAAAAAGGGTGGCATTTGAGCTGAGTTAGGTAAAGATACGAAGGAGTTAACCAGCCGAAGCTGGTGGGGAGGTTGCAGGAAATCTGATTCTTGCCCTGAATCCCTCTTCATTAAACGTATTAATTCCCACTTTGGTTGGGGACCTCCCTGAGGGTCTCCAGAGATGGCATGAGGTGCTCCAATATTTACACATAAAACTCCCAAACTAAATTATGTTTGATTTCCAAAAGTCCCCTTTGGGCGTGTAACGGAAATAAATATATCAAGTGGAATCTTAAAACACAGAATAACAGGAGTGTCATCGTTCACATTACAAAAGGATCCTTTGATTAACAAGAGGATTTACTACAGTTTCTTAACTACAGCCAGCTCCCCCCGGTACACTCAAAATGTGATTTAATTAACAAAAACCAGGCTTATCCCACCTTCGAGACACATGCCAGACAGGCGCTTTCCAAGGAACTTGAGCGATGAAAATCCAAGAAAACAATAACCCCCCCAAAAGGTGGTTAATGCTGCTCTGGAGTTTCCAGATCCACTTCATGGTTCAAAACCCCACACTGGGGCCACCTCCCCGGGGAAGCCATAGCTGACTCACCACACTTTTAATTTAGCTGATCACGCCTTGTGCCCCCCTCTCCACCATCACAAACCGCATAGATTCTACTTGTTTGCAAGCATCAGTCTAGACATGGAACAATCTCCTTGGGTCATCCTCACCTATGTGACCCGGGAGCCCTGCGTGCAGCCCAGGCCACTGGCCACGGCCTACCTATTGACTGATTCGCTGACTCCCTCGTTCCAGTGAGCACTGCCCAGAGCTTGGGGAACCCACACTTGCCTCCTAGGCCTTCGCCCCTGCCTGTGCCACCAGTTCTGCATCCATCCACTCAGAGCTCCCCAACCTTTGCTCTGTTCTGCTCCCCAGTTTTAGTTCCCTGGACCCCATTCCCACCCGCCACAGTCAGAGGCCTCACCTGGTGTCACCCTTAAGAGCAGCCCTCCAATACCAGGGTCTTGCCTTCTCCTCCCCTAGGACCGGTGTCCGTCCCTGAACCTAGACCAAGCAGTTGGTGACGGGCTCTTAGGCCGCCCTTTGCCACATGGCTGCCTTCAGTTGGGTACCCAGTTGGCCGCCTCCCAACTGCACTACACCTGCTCCCTTCCGCACTGGTCCGGCCACCCACCAAGGGAGCCCAGAGCTACCCCCACTCCCCGGCTTCCACCTAGTCTCTGCAGGGCCGAGGGTTTGTCCGGTGATGTGCTCTGGCTCCCAGCCCGCTGTTCTGGCCACCCTGTGGCTGAGGGTCTGGCCACCCGGAACCCAGCTAATGACCACTGTGATGTGCCCAGGACCACAGCCCAAGAGCCTGTCCCCAGGAACACAGAGGGTTGGCAGCCACCACTGAGGAAGCCACTTCCTGCTCTTTGGAGAAAGGGTGACTACAGGCCAAGGGGTATAGCTACAGCCAGGGCCAGCCCCTTGGACTGGAGAGCCACCTGTACGGCCCTGTGAGGAGCTCAGGAAGTCCAACTGTGTGGAAGAAAGGTGAACGTGACCCAAACACTTTCCCTGCCAAGGGGGCGGCAAACTCTTTTGTAGAAAGGGCCCCAAATAAATCATAATAGCTTTGGGGGGACCACAAGGTATGAGAGAGCAAGTGTTCTCACTGAATTATCTTTTTTACATGTAAAAATATAGAAACCAGTCTTAGCTTTGGGGCTATAGAAAAATAGGTAGAGACTAGATTTAGACTGCAGGCTATAGTTTGCCTGCTCCTGGTCTAACGGAAGAGGCAGGCATTCATTTATAAGACTATGAGAAGCCATGACAGAGCTCAAGGGAAATCAGAGCCCCGTGTTCAAAGCATTCCCATCAAATCCAATGATCTCCAAAAGTGAGGCATTCGCTCCTATTGGGGGGAAAGGAAGAAATTATTAAGACTTCTGTGTACTTTTGGGGCGCCTGGGTGGCTCAGTAGGTTGAGCAGCCAACTTTGGCTCAGGTCATGATCTCGCGGTCCGTGAGTTCGAGCCCCGCGTCGGGCTCTGTGCTGACAGCTCGGAGCCTGGAGCCTGCTTCAGATTCTGTGTCTCCTTCTCTCTGACCCTCCCCCATTCATGCTCTGTCTCTCTCTTTCTCAAAAATAAATAAACGTTAAAAAAATTAAAAAAAAAAAAAGACTTCGGTGTACTTTTATCTCATCCTTTTTATTTCAATTTTTGTTTGTGTTTTGTAAAATACATAGTACAATGGTATTTGCACAGGATTTCTAGGTAACTACGTATGTTGGGTGTGATATGCTAAATTTTTTTTTTTAATGTTTATTTATTTGAGACAGAGAGAGACAGACAGACAGAGCATGAGCGGGGGAGGAACAGAGAGAGACCAAGAGACAGAATCCGAAGAAGGCTCCAGGCTCCAAGCTGTCATCGCAGAACCCGACACAGGGCTCGAACCCACGAACCGTGAGACCATGGCCTGAGCCGAAGTCGGACGCTTAACCGGCTGAGCCACGAGAGCACC
This sequence comes from Panthera uncia, assembly GCF_023721935.1. Lineage (NCBI taxonomy): Eukaryota > Metazoa > Chordata > Mammalia > Carnivora > Felidae > Panthera > Panthera uncia. Next base: position 141,100,770 of record NC_064816.1, on the reverse strand, counting down.
CCTAAAAAGTTTTCCTTATATGGGTGCAGGATGAAAAACATCTGAAGAATCCTGGCCTAATGATCAGGGACCGATTTATCTCGGTCATGCTTTTGTTTCTGTAAGTGGCTCTCCTTTCACATTATGTTGGATGGCAAAATCTGATTTTTTATTTAAAATGTATTTAAGTCAATGTGGACAAATATTGAAGAATTTCACTATCCTTGAAATCAGTGTATTATGCGGCCGGGGTGCGGGGGGGGGGGGGGCTATTTTTTGACCACTGCTATGATCAAGGTTCTCTTTTTGGAACCTGATGTCTGGTGGGGATTTTAATCTTTGCTGTTCCTTTTTGTCACTAAGAGTAAGAACCATCCTCCTCTGGCAGGCCTTTGGGATCAAGAATTTTAAAACTAATGCTGGGTCCATGTTAACTTCAGGCTCTCTTTGACTGACACCAATTATATACTAACATTCCCTCTGCGTGAGGAATAGTCTCTTCTACAACAGCAGACTTCTGTGCAGTAATGGAAGGACCGCAAGCGGGCGGCCGGGGGACCACTTGTCAGTGTAGCTTCTCAGTTTATTTGATTTCACCTAAACAGCAGGGTTCGTGCGTTTCGCCCATATTTTGTAAAAATTAGTGGAAAATGTAAACCAGTGCCCATGATGAAACAATTGAGGTGAACCTGATGCAACTGAACTAACGATGGAGATTGACATTCTCGCAGGAAATAGCCTCGTCAGACATTTGTTGGATTAACCCAGGTAGCGAGGTATTGATTTGGGCAGAAGAACAAAACTATGAAAGATGTTGTCCAGAGCTGTGAAAGCTCGAAGAGTCTGCCCTACCTTCGAGCTAATACGTTAGCCTGCCACAATTTCATGGATGCCGGCGGCAGAAACAAAAATCCCGGGGCTGGAGACACGGACTTTGTCACTCATGGCAATATCGGTCTTTGTGCCAGTTCCGTGGGCCCCCTTTCCACAAAGGGGGGCCAGGTGACACCTTCACGGGGAGTAGGGCAGAATCACAGAAGAGGAACCGTGAGCGAAGGGAACCCAAAACCTTTTATGATTTCAGTTCTTTGAATCTGGTGTGATCCAGGCAGGTAGAAACGTAAGTGATCCGTGGAGAATCGTCTCCCAACCGATGTGTAAAACACCGGGGAAAGGGCCGTGGAAACCGGGTTTAAAACAGAAGGTCTCGGCCTTGGCTGTCCATCAGCATCACCTGGGCAGGTTTTTACAAAACCAATGTCTAGAGATTGTTTTCACTGATCTGGGATGGAACCCAGGCATCAGCAGTTTACAAGAGCCCCCGGGTGATTCTGATGTATAGACAGGGTGGAGTCCACCTGTCCGAGAGATTATGAGGTGAGAAGTAATTAGTAATAATCATGTTTAGCTCAGGGCCTCGCAAACTTTGCCGGGTATATGATATGCGTATATTTACCTGGGACTCATGTGCAACGCAGATTCCGATTCAGTGAGTCAGAGCAAAGCCAGAGATTCTGACAAGCTCCCTGGGATAGCCAGATGTTGGCATTCAACTTTGAGTAGAAAGATCTTGGCTCACTGAGAATATACTTCTCATCATAGTCTGGGTCTCCTGCTAGACTTTCATACTTTGGGCCTTTATGTACAGCTGTGTTCAGGAATTTCTCCTGTATGAAAGGAGAGCCTGTTGCTGGACACGGTTCTCGCAATTAGAGTAAGGCCTATCCTTTCTCAGGACCACAGAAATACCCTGGGTGTTCAGATCATGACAAACTGTTTGAAAGATACCTCAGGGGGGTTGAAAATCAGAGGTTTAGAACCCAGGGCCATTAAATCCTAAGCGACCTTATGTTGCCGAACCGTACGTTCCTCACATATTGACGAAGGTAAGAGTTAGGGAAGAGTCCACAAGTTTGGATCCGAGGGTCAGAGAAATAACAAGCAAAATCCTGGGGTTGCCTGGCTGGCTCAGCCGATGAGTGTGTGACTCTTGATCTCGGGGCTGTAAATTCGAGGCCCACACTGGGTACAAAGATTACTTAAAACTTAAAATTAAAAATTAAAAAAAGGGGCACGTGGATGGCTCAGTCGGTTGAGCGTCCGACTTCGGCTCAGGTCACGATCTCTCGGTCAGTGAGCTCAAGCCCCGCGTCGGGCTCTGTGCGGAGAGCTCAGAGCCTGGAGCCTGCTTTGGATTCTGTCTCCCTCTCTCTGCCCCTCCCCAGCTCACGTTCCGGTCTCTCTGTGTCTCAAAAATGAATAAACGTTAAAAAAAATTGTTTTAAATAAATAAAAAAGTTAAAAAAAAATTTTTTTAAGTAAAATCCTGATATTGCTGGAGGAAAAGCCACGTCGGGTTTGAGTAACTCAGGAAAACATGGATCAACTTGTTATGATTTCTTCTTCTATTGGGAATAAGGGAAATATTTCTGGACCGACTTTTCCTAATCTCCTCGTTTCATTTCGAAAGGTCATTGATGGCATTGGCCTCTGAGGTCTCCGAGCTGGCATCTATACCCTTCCACTATCCTAAAGCCTTGGCAAGGGAGGAAAACACCCTCCCCAGGGCCAGTGCTATTCGTTACCAGGCCTTCCCCAATCCAGTAACCTGTCTACTATCCGGCTTGATCAAATATCTTTCTGGCTACGCAAGTCCCTCACTTCTTTTCCAGAGCAAATGGAAGGGCCCAGACCTGCCAGGTACTAGGGAGCCTGAGGACACAGAGAAACATGCCTGTTAAATATTGATCCTACTGATGGCCCTAGGCAAGAGGGGGGCGGAAGAAGATCCGGTGCCTTCTGCTTCGACGTGCCTCCTTAACAAGTTAACGCCTGTCCGCCACCAGCTGCCTCTGGAAGACTTCTAGAAATACCACGTCACAACAGTGGGCTAGGTCATCCTTCCCTTTCCACTGGGCCTGGCGTCTCTGAGCTCCCTAACAGAGATTTGCTGAAATTGGAGAAGGGCTTTGCTTTCCCTGATCTCTGTGTTTCCCACATCCATCAGAAAAGAACAGTGCCACGGCAATGTACTCAGAGCTGAAGGAGGGAGGCCGCCTCAGACAGCTAAGTGGGAAGACGACGCCGGGCTTCTTTTGGATCAGGTGTGAAACTGACACCGCGTGCAGATATCCATTCAATATATCTTTGTGATGCACCAGTATATGCTTCGGTGCTAGGGATCCAAAATAAATAAAACCTTGGCTCTGCCCTTGAGAAAATTACAAGCCTCAAATCTGGGTTAACATTTTCCTAAGGTTAGGCCAAGTTGTTGAAATACTCAAACAGAATGTATCTATTTGCTTGTTGAGAGAAGTGGGCATTTTGTCATCCAGACTTTGAGAGCTAATAGTTAAAGACAGGGCTTGGTGGTTCTGTGGGTTGTCGAATCCCAGTGAAAGGGCATAAAGACCCTGAACAGTGAAAATAGCGTTTCGCGTCCATTCTGGATGTTTCATCATAATTTGAAAATTACCCGCAAGTTCTCCCTGGATGGCAATCTCGGGTGTGGGTACAAGAGGAGCAGACCCATAGGACCCACACACAATGCCCCTCCATCGTGGTCGTCATCAGCCAGCAGTGGCAGCCAGGGAGGGAGACCTAGCTCCTGTTTCCTCCCCACATCACTGCAAAACGGGAAACAAAGGTTTGAGGAGCCAGGCAGAAGATACAGGGTTGTGAGACCAGAGGCACTGAAGGAACTCAGTGGATTTTAAAGGTATTCAAATTGCTTCCGAAGCAACAACCTATCGTGCTGCTCCTGAGCATCCGCTTCATCACCTCACTTCCGTAAAACTCCGATTCCTCATCAGTCAAACAGGGATAGAAACAGCCATCCTGCATATGTCACCAGGTGGTTGTGATAATTTAATTATCCAATATCTAGACAAGCATTTTGAAAACTATAAATCATTACAAGAATGTACAAAATTTAGCCCATATCAAGTCTTTCTTATCTCTGAAGGCTTCATTTATGCTCTCTCCGAGAACTTAGCCAGGCACCTGCGTTCCAAACTATTCTCCAGAATTCCACTGATTAATATTTGTTGGAAAAAGTCCCCTCTTCCTGCTGCCCTAACTTGTTGAGAGTAGGGCTTATGCAATTGTTAACTCACTGCCCCTGCAGCAAATCAAATCAACAAATATTTACTAGCTGCTGAGCTCGACCTTGTAGGAGATACAAAACACACACACACACGCACACACACACACACAACCATGAGATTCACTTTTTGGATTAAAGGAGAAAGCTGCCCAGCTGCACCACAGCACCCATACACTGTAGAGGAGGAAAAAACTGTGCTCTCTGGATGCCCCCAATACACCTGGAGCTTTACCTCAAATACAAGAAACAGCTGGTGTTCATGATTTAGGGCCCGATACAAATAGTAGAGAGAATTTATTTTCCAAGCTGTCTGGTTTGGCAAAATTCCAGAAGTCATCAAACAGAAAGATAAGGATGATGATGATAACAATACAAATGATTCTTCACAGTCGGTCCTCGTATAGGGACCTAAACAATGTGCAGCCTACATAGGATATTCCAGAGCCAGAACCTACCCTCAACTTCACTTGCCACAGATTTACCTTACGGCAGGGTCTTCCCAGAACCTGTAAAAATCAAAGGTGGCCCCATAGACTTGACATTGTTGGAAGCTGGACCTGTAACGGCTTCAGGCAATAATCCTTCGTATTAACCCCGTAGAAGGGCATCAAGATCTATTTAACATGAGAAATCAGCTCCCAGAGAAAGAACTCCAGTATTTCAAAACCCATGTAATACTAAAAATGATTTAGCATCCAACTAGTGCCTTTTTGTGAACTGTTGAAATCTTTGTCATTAAGCCTCATGAAAAATCTAAAGGATGATGTTAGGGGAAATGCCAATAACCTGATTCGTAAATGAATTTCTACCACTTGGTGAGAATAATAATTCAAGCTAACACATACCACATAACTTCTACCAGGTAAGGTGCTTAATACTTTAATGCATGAGCTTACTGAATTCTCTTAATACACTACTGTAAATACCACCATTATTTTCATTTTAAAGATGAGAAAACTGGGGCGCCTGGGTGGCTCAGTCAGTTGGGCATCCAACTGCTGATTTCAGCTCGGTCATGATCCCAGGGTCATGAGATTGAGCCCACTATGAGTGGGCCCTGCTTGGGATTCATTTTCTCTCTCTCTCTCTCTCTCTCTCTCTCTCTCTCTCAAAATAAATAAGCTTAAAAAAAGAAAAGATCAGGAAACTTGAGCTCCCGGAAATTACATTAAGACCCAACGACCTTCATGGCCAAGAGCAGGAGCTGGGCTACTCTCCTGCTCCTCACCATCTAGAACAGAAGCAGATGTGGTCTGTTTGTCAGGCCCCAGGTGGCTGCAGCTCAATGGATGGTTCTAGTTTCAAGTGGGCAACACAGGCATAATAGCTAATCTCATCGGCAGCCATGGACTGTATCCCTCACCCTGTCACCTACTTCACAGAGGTCTCTTTTTGGACCCCAACAAGACTGGGTGTAAGACTTAGGAATGGCTCGGCAAACCCCACCCCACCCCCAGTACTGCAAAAAAAAAAAAAAAAGAGGACTCAAAATACTTTTTTCCATTATCAATGGATTATCCCTTTTCCATCCCCACTGGTGTCCTTAATAGTGGAAAATTCCATAGAGACTGGTTTGATGAGGTATGAAAGCCTTTCAAAGTTCAGTGTGTTTCAGAAATTTAAGTTGTGTCCATGAATGCTTAATGGCTCAAGCCTTCTCTTTTTCGATGGGGTCTTCACTTAGAGAACAGAAAATATTATTTGCCAGAGGCAAGAAACATACTGCTCTTGAGATTTTTCCACCTGCAAAATGTGGATAATAACATCTAGCCCACATGTTTCATACAGCTTGGGGAGTACAAAAAGAATACAAAGAAAAGAGTTAAGAATAATTCTATAACACAAGCCCAAATACCATCTTCTCGAACTTTCCCAATCTACAGACCCCACCACTACACATCTCTCTCCTCACAGCAGCCCGTCTTCTTTTATTTATGGCAGCTCTCAGTAACCGAATTAAAATTTTTCATTTGTTTTCAGGAGTACTTTCTGTCTCTCCAGCTACAATGAAACTCCATGCAAGAAGGGATTTTGTCTTCTTGTTTGCCAGTGCATTGCCAGCATCTAAAACTGTCCCTGGCACACACTAGACATTCAAAAAATGCATATTGATGCATTGTGACACAAACATTTCTTTGTTGAAATCTGTATCTTTACAAACATTTTTAAAACCGGACTTCAGGTCCACAGAAATAGATTAATCATAATCCTTGGCTAATGGCATGTTCCTCATTGATACATGCGTGGCCCTCTTTTATGATTTATTTCGCTGTTGAATTAGTTTGGTTTTTTTTTTTAAATCGGGTAAAAAATACCTGAAAAAAAGACAGAACCTACAACAGAAGCTAAGGCCCTGCATTTAACCCTAAGGTTCCTACCCCTAACTCATCCTCCTGCCCCTCCCCATCTAAGGTAATCATCATTCAGAACCCAGGCTCTTCATTTCCTGTTGTCTTATGTCTATGTCCCTGGAAATGGAGCTTGAGATGGGAATCCTGTTTAGGTGACTTATTGAGGGAGTTCTCAGGGGAAGGGGAGTTTGGGAAGCAGGACAGGGCAGAGTAAAAAGGCTAAGCAAGGATGTGGAATCAGGTGGAAATGGTATTCAGAGCTCTGGAGCACACACTGCCCCACGGTATGACCCTACGTTGAGGCAGAAGATGAGGTGTTTGTGCCCCAGAGTCAGTCAATCATTGGCTGACATTTGGGGAGGTGATACAGAAAAAGCAAGTGCACGGCTTCCTGGGTGAGTCAGCCCCCAGCTGGCTAGCGGCAATTCTCCAGAGAGGAACGGAGCTGCTGGCAGAAAACACTCATGGCAGCTGGGAATCCGTGCACTTGAACAGGAACAGAGGTCTGAGCATGTCTCCTATCTTTCTTCCCTTTTTATACAGTTCTGTCAAATTTTACATGTCTTCCTGAAAAGGAATTATTATTTCTATTTTGTTCCATTATTTGGAACTTTCTAGAAAGGAAGTCATACTAAATTTTGTTTTGACTGTTGTAGAGTATTCCAGTATGTGAAAATGCCACACCTTATTCGCCCATTCTCCCCCTGGTGGGCTTTTGAGTTGTTTTTAGGTTTTTGCTATTATGAACAGGGTTGCTGTGAACATTCTCATATATGTCTCCTGTTGTATATGTGCAAGAATTCCTTGGGTTTATGCCTGGGGTGAAACAGCTAGACCATGAAGCGTGAACTTTTGAAGATAACGCCGAACTATTTTCCAAAGTGGTTTTATGAATTCACATGCCCACCAATAATATATGAGATCCTATCATCCACCCCCTCTCCAACGTGTTGATTGTTGTAAGTTGAACGGGTATAGAATGGCATCTCATTGTGGTCTTGACTTGTATGTCCTCAATCAGTAACCATCTCTTCATATGTTTTTTTTTTAAGTTTATTTATTCATTTTGAGAGAGAGAGAAAGTGAGTGAGTGGAGTAGGGGAAGAAAGAGAGGGAGAGAGAGAATCCCAAGGAGGCTCCACAGAGCCCGATGCAGGGCTGAATCCCATGAACCAGGAGATCACGACCTGAGCCGAAATCAAGAGTCAGACGCTCAACCGAATGAGCCACCCAGGTGCCCCTCTTCATATGTTTATCAGACATACCTGCTTCCTCTTCTGTGAAACGCTTGCTCATAGCTTTTGTCCATTTTTCTACTGGTTATTTGTGCTTTTCTTATTGATCTGTCGGGGTTCCTCATATGTCCTTTGTTGTATGTATTATGAATATAGTGAATACCTTCTAGTTTATAACTTCACTTCTCACTTTCTTTATGGTGTCTTCTAAGGAACGGAGGCTCTTAGTTTTATTACAGTCACGGGTACTCCTTTTATGGCTTTTCCTGTGTTGTGTAAGAAATCTTTCCCTCAAGGAATCCAAAGGACAATCTCAGTCTTGGGGGTGAGAAGGTCTATAAATAGAGCCAGGTTATAGGCGAGTCACAGAGGCAAGCACTGTCATGCCCACTGGGGCATTGTCTAGTCCAAGGCAGCCCTGACTAGCCAGCACAAGCGACCAGCTGGCTGGCTGGCAGGTGTCTTCTGGTTATAGAATTGGATATATCATGCTATTAGAACTGGATACCATTAAAAATTCTAATCATAGACTGTAATTAACTTTCCTTGCTCTGACGCCCCGCTCACTAAACAACCTTCTGATTATAATTTGGCTTCCCATGTATCTTGCCTACAGGGAGAGAATGTACTGTTCAGACCGACGTGAGGATTCAATCCACTAAACAGTTACATGCCATGATGTAAATTAATAAATTCGTATTCTGATTTTATCATCTGCCTCATCTGAGCTCTGTGGGCGTGAGTCAGCATCCCCAAGTCTAATCAACACGGATACTGAGAATATCAAGCTTCTGAGCTGAAAAACTAAGAACGAGACCCAGGACCAGAGCAAAATCACCAAGGTAACACTGCCCTGGAGGCCCCTGGGCCTGATGGACAAGGCCTTCCTACATGTCACGCGATACAGACGGGGATTAAAATTGACATTTGACATTTGAAAGAGCTGCATATTCAAAACCATGGCGTGGTTCCATTCAGGTGAAGGCGAAGAATAGGAGGTGATCATGAGACTCATACTGAATATTTATTGGCCAAGAGCACACACCAGATGCCGCACAAATCCTAGGCAGAAGGATAAGATTTACGGACACGTTTGAAAAAAAGGGGGGGAAAAAGGACAGATGGTACGTGCTGAGGAGGAACGGAACAAGAGAAGCCTGACTGATGAATCTTTGCTCCATCTTGACGCCCATGGCCCGGGATGCAAAACAGAAGAAGTTGACTTTAAGACCAAAAGAAACACAAGGTGCACCAGAGCACAAACAGGAATGTGCCGGGGTGGTGAGATTATCCAGGCCAGAGGAGTGATTGAGGACCTGTAGGGCGAGGGCAAGATCTTTGAAGTAAGTTCAAAAGGCAAAGTAGAGGTGAGCCCATTAGGACAGATGGGGGTAATTCAGCCATCCGGCTATTAGCTCACCCCTTCATTAAGGGTTCCTGGGTGAGCGGAACCTACACTGACACAGATCCCCTTCTGCGATCCCAGTTCCACCGCCTAACAAAGGGAAGACCGTGATCGGGACTGTTGTATCTGGGAATTTGGGGCCCAGTGAGGAGGAGTGATCCACTACTTTGTATCAGACCGAAACCAAACAAAAACCCAACAAAAGAAAACAAAAGAGGAAGACCTCCATGGATAGCCCTACAAGATTTATTTTTCAAAGACAAATATATTCAAGAAGGAGTGAGATAAATGAAAGGAAGCTCGGTGTCATCTCAGAGACTGATCTCAAAGACGAGCCATGGTCTCTCCCATGGTGCCTCTCTTGGGGCCCCAACAGAGCAAGGTCACCAGCTAGGCTAGATTGGATAAGGCTAGAGAACCACGTTCAATGTCTTTTTGTTCCAAAAATGAGGTAGAGGCATGCCACCCAGTAAGGAGTGACCCTACGTGTGGCCTACCCAGACAATCACATGAACGGAAGGGCCTACGAAGGGCCCAGTGAAACAGCAGGACCAAAACACAGCAGGGTAGCAGCAGCGCCTCTCTAAGGTCCACCACCAGAACATACGAGCTTCAAGGATGAGGGCTGGAGAGGGGCTGCCCTGCGTGCCCCACAAAGCCAGAGGGCTCTGACTCACGCGTGAAAGAACAAGCTCCCTTTAGTAGTGCTTTAGCGGGCAGGCAGACGCGGGGATAAATGACGGAAGACAGGGTCAGGGTGGGGCTCTTCGTCTAGTAGAGGTTGTCCCGCACATGCTCCATGATGGTCTTCAGCCCCAACCAGGTCTCCTCGGCAGTGGGGATGATCTGGTTGGCTGGTAGGAGGAAGCCATAGTGGCCGGTATCTCTCAACTCAAACGTGAACGCATACTTGATGCCATTATCGTATGCCCAGTCAACGCTGCTCCCACTAGCTGGGTCTGTAAGTCAGAAAAGAAAACACTTTGAAGCCCAGCTTCTTTCAGGGTTAGAAGGGAAGGAGCCAGGGGTTCAGCCTGCCCGTGATTCCTTAGGGACCTAGAGTCCTTTCTGTAGGTCATCAGGCCTACGACCCATGAACACTGGCCTGATGAGCATCTTCAACAGTCTCAAGCCAAGAGATTTTTAAACCCTTAGGCCCACCTTGTCACTAACTCACTGTGGAGACTCCTTCAGGTCACTCAGAACCAGTCTGCACAGAGTATGATAGGCAGCCCCCGAGACAGCCCCAGTGATCCTGGTCTCCTGGTCTTCACATCCTTGCACAGTGCACTCCGACAGTGAGTAGGGCTGACCTGGCCTGGGTAACTGACAGGCGGCTACAGAAATGATGGTGTGTGACCTTCAAGGCTAGACCAGAAACACTGTGGCTTCTACCGCGCTCTCTTGGATCATTCGCTCTGGGGAAAGCCAAGTAGGACAGTCAGAAAGCGTCCTACGGTGACGAGGTCTATGTAGCAAAGAACTGAGGCGTACTGCTGATACTCAGCACGCTTGGGAAGCACCTGAGTGAGCCACTTTAGAAGCAGACCTATCCGGCCCCGTCGAGCCTTTAAATGACTCTAGCCTTGGAACTAGACTAGCAACCTCAGGAGAGGCCCTGAGCCAGAGTCACGCAGCTAAGCCATTCCTGAATTCCTAACCCAGGGAAACAGCGGAAGAAAATAAATGTTTATATTATTTTCAGCTGCTAAGTTTTAGGATAACTCTTTACATAGCAAGAGATAAGGGATACACGGAGAGAAAGAAGCATGCCCTTGAGGCTGTCCCTTTGCCAAAAGGCTGGGGAAAGGAAAGAGGCCTACCTTCCTGCTTCTTCCCAGCCAAACTCTACTAGAGCAGAAACTGGCTAAAAGTGCAAAGTGTGGGTGACACTGAGTCGCCAAATAATGACGTCCACAGCAACTATCATTTCTTGAACATCCACCACGAGCCCGTCATTATATTGGAAAGTTTACGTGTATGACCTCATTAATCTTTAAAAACCCCAGTGAGGGGCGCCTGGGTGGCTCAGTCGGCTGGGCGTCCGACTTGGGCGGACTCAGGTCATGATCTCGCGGTCCGTGAGTTCGAGCCCCGCGTCCGGCTCTGTGCTGACAGCTCAGAGCCTGGAGCCTGTTTCAGATTCTGTGTCTCCCTCTCTCTCTGACCTTTCCCCATTCATGCTCTGTCTCTCTCTCTCTGTCTCAAAAATGAATAAACGTTAAAAAAAATTTTTTTTAAATAAAAAATAAAAACCCCAGTGAGGTGGGTAACACTGTCCTTATTTTTCAGATGAGGAAATCCAGGCTCAGAGTGGGTAATTTACCTAAGGAAATACAGACAGAAAATGGCAGGATTGGAATTGAAACCCGGGTCCCTCTGCTGATAAAAGCCCGTGCTTTCTTCAACCTCCTCCCAGTCCATTGAGTAGAGTACACGTCTGTTAAATGAAGACATGGGTTCCTTTTGTTTTCCCACAATTCCTGAGGGTTGTTTCCCATGATAGCATTTGTGATTTTTCTAGAGATGCTGCTTCTACTGCGATGACACGCCCCCTGAGGTTATGGAACAGACCCTCCTATAGTCTCCGAAATCCTTGTGCGGTTACCACGTCCTTCTCTACCCTGGGAAAAGGCTGAATAAAAAACAGATGATGGCACCAGAAATTTCTAGAGGTTATTTATATGGCAAACTCAAGTATTTCAGAATACCTTTTGAATTCAGGAAGGAGCCAAGAAGATCTCTGCTGAGCAAAGTGATCAAGTGCACGTACTTCACTTTATTTGGGTCTCTGCTCAGAATCTACCCACTCTTTTAACACGAGTGGGAACACACTACTAATATGCTATTAAAGACACACGTAGGGGCACCTGGGTGGCTCAGTCGGTTACGCGTCTGACTCTTGATTTTGGCTCAGGTCGTGATCTCACAGTTCATGGGATCGGGCCCCGAGCTGGTCTTGGTGCTGACCATGCAGAGCCTGCTTGGGATTCTCTCTCTCCCTCTCTCTCTTTGCCTCTCCCCCACTCATTCTCTCTCCCTCTCTCTCTCTCTCTTTCAAAATAAACAAACACTAAAAAAAAAAAAAACACTGTCTTTTTAAATTAACATTGGAAAATTATTCCCCATCAGCACATATAAATGCACCTCATTCATTTGGGGGGGGGGGCATACTGTCTCACCGTGTGAATGCTTTTATTCAGTACTGTACTGATGGACATTTAGGTGTTCACCAGTCTTCTGTGACTATAAACGATGCTGTCATGAACATCCTTCATCCTCACGAGTCAGATGAGCCCAGAGAACTTGTGTCCAAGCCCTGAGTAGACCAGAATCAGTGAATGGAAGGGGCGAGGGTTGCTAGAGGCAGGTGGCCTGAAGCCGCACAGTCTGACCAGAGGAAGGGGACATGAAAACTCTTTAACGCAGACACAAGAATTAAAGAAGCAAAATGGGCTGGGGCTGTCCAGCACAGGGATTGAAAACGCGGTATGGCACAGGAAGCCTTCAGGACATAACCAATGATGCTCAGAAGGCCACTCCATCATAAAAAAAAGGAGCTTAAATCTCTTGTCCATGCTCTGTTTAAGAAGGCAAGAAAGCAGGGCACCTGGGTGGCTCAGTCGGTCAAGGGTCTGACTTTGGCTCGGGTCATGATCTCACAGTAGTTCGGGCCCTACATCGGGCTCGCTGCTGTGTGCACAGAGCCTGCTTTGGATCCTTTGTCTCCCTCTCTCTTGGCCCCGCCCCCGCTTACATTTGCACGCTCTCGCTCTCTCTCAAAAATAGGAAAAAGAGAAAGAAGGCAAGAAAGTATGAAATTCACTTGACAACTGTTTTCAGCTAAAATGGGTAATCTAAGAAAAGGTCCAGCACTTGAAGGGACGAATGTCAACTATTCGTGTAGCACATGCAATAATAACCCATAAAATTGGGGTGTTATTACACAAAAATTGATTACATTTTGGAAAGCCAAGGGGGCAGACAAAGCCTTTAAAGAATACAGAAGATGCACTCTGGAAAGACTTAGGAAATATTATGTCTCCTGGACGACACTCAGGAGAGCCTTCTTCCTCTCGCTCTGGAGGAGTCCGACGAGTATCTCTTGATTTTGGCACAGCTTAAGCTGGAAAGAATGCGTTTGATGTGGGACGACAAGGCCATCTTTTAAACTGGAGTTTGACCCCAAAGCCCCGACTGTGGTGACCCACAAAGCTCTTTTGAGAAGGCCTTGTCAAAGGACTCCTACCAAGTCTCTCTAGCTCTCTGTAGTCCCGAACTCTGTCCTCACTAATTAAGCAGAGAATGGAGACTCTCCTGACGTGCTTCTCCTCTGAGGAGGCCCCATTTAACAACACTAATAACAATAAACCATGAATAATTAATGGACGGTTGCTGCAATTAGCCACACAATGACAACATCAGGCTAATTGCTTTATACAGCACGGTGGCAGTGGCGGTGGCCATGATGGCAGCGGTGTATGAAAGGCAGACAAGAGGGCTGAGGTCAGAGTCCAGAGGGCCCAGCAGGGCGGATGGAGCATCCTCCCAGAAGGGGAAGGCGAAAGGGACAAGCTAGCCGAGGATGAAGCAGTTGGATGGCACGGTCATGGGATGGAAGAGGACAGAAGTATCAGCAAGTTTGCAGGGGCTCTGAGGGTGGACCAACTGTCGGAAAGTTGCCTACAGAGGAGGCACTGGGGGGGGAAAGAAGGGCGCCATCTTAAAAGGTGCCAGAATTGTGCTCCTTGTGTTTGTATTTTTACTTCCCCTTGATAGCTAGACTCGTAGAGAACGAGAATATTCTTCAATTTGACCTTTAAAGATCAGGCTCACAGAATAAGGGAACCGGAAGGTTCTCAGCAGGAACAGAGTGAAATGCTCAGATGAGACACTTCAGTGAGAAACCAGAACAAAGGTTGAAGCTGTAGGTAATGAGCCTCAAGACCACCTTCAGGTTTGGAGTCTCGGTAGAGGTTTTTTGGGGGGCGGGCGGTTCGGCTTGATGTTAACCATTGCACAGAAGATCCCAGATCCCAGCATGCTGTGCTCCAACACGTGCTCACTACTGACGGGAAGGTGAGCGAACCCCCCTCCCCACCCTCAGTACCACCACCTCGGTCTGCCGATCCAAAGGTGGCTTTCCTTTGAATTTTCCTTTGAAAATCCTACGTCAGGATCTTTCCTGGAATGTGAGGAACGCAGTCCAGCAGGACTCACCTCACTGTGGGCGTGTGATAAATGGCCCAGCAGTGGTGACGGTACCGATGAGGACGACACCTGCAGCACGGACGATCACACAGGCTTGACACAAATCTGGTCTACCGCTAACAACTAACAATCCGACTACAGTGCAGTAAAGCCTAACTTGCAGCTCTTCTCCCGCTTCCTTCTTCTCAAGTTTCCTCTCAAAGCATTTTCTAAATAACCGATGCACACAGCGAGTACTTACAGACAGTGGTGCACGTAGGACCCACTTGGTACGTCGTGCCCGACAGGGAAGCCAGAGCTTTGGCCGCACGCCTTGCCACCTTGTCCTAGAAGGGGGAATTGGCGGAGTGAGAAAGAATGGATCCCACAGCCTGACATCCCCCAGCTGTTCTGCACTGCAATGGTATGGAAGATTCTCGGCCCCTCCCCTGGGTTTCCCTTCTGGTCTCCTTCCTTCCCATCCAACCAGAGCCAAAGCCTGATACACAGAGATGTGGAGGGCTTCTCACCAGCCCATTGGGAATCTAGTAAATACACCACCATCTTCACCTCTCCCGAGGGACGGGAATGTCGTGGTCGTGAACATGTGAGAAGGCCAAGTTACGTCCCAGAGGAAACCTTCTAAGAGTTGGGCGTTCCTGGAGTGGAAGTGAGACGGGGCCACCGTATGTGGATGTGCCCTATGCAGAATGCCTGACTGAGACCAGAATCTAGTCCACACCTAGCATGAGGCCTGCATCTGCCGGGAGGTTTATAGGCCAGCTATGGCCCTGGGCAGGGGGGCGCTCTCGAACCGACCAGCACAGTGGGAGAAGCGCGCAGTCGCCCTGTAGGTGCAGCCCTGCTTGAGCCAGTCCACCCTGAGTGCCTGTTCACATCCTGGGGCGAGTCACTGTATGTGACACGGAGCACCCCTAGGCTGTAGCCTGCACCCTACTTAAGTTATACCTTGACCAGAATGAGGAGCACCTCCCCCTCACCCTCCACAGTGCCACCCACAGTTCTTGGCAAGCAGTGGGTCCGTAACACATTTTGGTCAGAAAAATAATTGAGAAGGAAAGGACAGGTGCAGGGTACAGTCCTTGAAACTCACAGCAAACACAGAAATAATGAGAACGGACTTCTACCTGCCCCCAGGAGGTCTGATGGCACATTCCAAAGGGCAGAGAGAGAAGACCCGGCCCGATGAAATAAGCCCAAGCTCCCGGACTTTCCCTATAAGCTGGAGAACAACCACTGTGGCAGCACCCCAGGGTCAAGCAGGCCCAGAGCTCGGTAGAAGGTAGCCCATCACTCACCAGCTCATCAGCATCTGGGGCCTTCTTCACTGTGTATCCATACGGATACATCAGCAGCTGTGAGTAGCTGTGCAAGTCGATGAAGCATTTGAAATTCCCATGTTCTTGGATGAAATCTACCACCGATTTCACCTCCACTTCCGAATTGGCATGGGGTCCGTGGTATATTTCAGAGCAAGGGTTGTCACTGGCTCCCTCTCCTGTGGGGGGTGGGGAGGTGGCCCAAGCAGAAAGATTAACCCGTAGGCAAGAAAACAGAAATGCAGGACACTCAACCCAGAAGAAGGGCGGAAGGCGTTGGCAGTGGACAGGTCAATGCTAGAACCCCCCGCAAGAGACTAGTTAGTCCACACTCTGCGTACATGGCAGGGAGGGCGCAGAAGTGGGAAGTTAGGGTACTGCATCTGCCTCCAGAGGAGGAAAACTGGGAGGAATCCTTTAAACGGATAGAGTTGACCTTGTATTGTATCGCTCAACAGTTGTCATAAATAATTAATATCATACCTGACAATGGGTTGTAATTAACAAGTATTCGAGATAATTAATATGAAGACCAATTAATAATGAAAATGACTCCATTTATTCTGGTGTCAACTCATTCTCTTGGTTCAGATCTTAATGGCCAAGGGCTGCCAAAAATAATCTATTGTTGTGGCCAAAGTCTCGTATTTGACAGGCATTTAGAAATACTGCCTTCTGTACTCCACAACAGAGCTCCCTGAGGTATTTGGCATGAGTGTAAAACCACCCCAGTTGTGGGAAGATCTGACTTCACTTTGATGCCCTCGGTTCCCACATTTCTATCAGCTCCTTTCCCACAGACACATTATTGTCCCCGCCAACGGTGTGTGTGGCAGGCAAGCTGCCCTCTTGCGAGTTACCACCAGGAACCCGTCCATCTATCCAGCCACCCGCCCAAGAGAAGCGGGGTGACCAGGGTATAAGGCATGGATCTGTATATCCAAGACTACAACAGTTTCTCAAACATTAGTGTTCTTTTCTTTTTTTTTTTTTAATTTATTGGGGGGGTGGGGGCAGGAGGAGGGGCAGAGAGAGAAGGAGACACAGAATCTGAAGCAGGCTCCAGGCTCTGAGCGGCCAGCGCAGAGCCCGACGCGGGGCTCGAACTCACGAACCGTGAGATCATGACCTGAGCTGAAGTCAAGAGTCTGACACTTAACCAACAGAGCCACCCAAGTGCCCCAAATGTTAGTGTTCTTTTAGGAGAACAAGAATTGCAGAGTTGCTCCTTTTCAGAATTATCCAAAACAAGAAACACAAAAACCCAAGACATAGTGTAAGGGACTGGTCCAAGTCTCTCAGTGAAGCAGGAATGGAGCCAGCCTAGAAACTGGCTCCCTCGCCGCCACCTGGGAGCCCTGTGGTCCAGGCTTTGAAAACCATGTCCCCAACCTACCTGCAAAACTAGCATTCCAATTTCTGTTTGGATCAGTACCAACGCAACGGCTTCCAGGATATATGGACCGTGTCTTCCTCCATAATCGGTTCTGAAAAGTCCATCAAGAAAGGAACACACATCCAGAGACGGGTCAGGGCACAGGAGAGGCGAAGGTTTTCTCTGGGGTCTATGATGGAGACGGGCACCACCGAGGGGGCAAGCTGCTTGTGGCTCTGCCTGGAGTTTCACCGGGGCTCCGGTCCTCAGTGACTGAGCCGTCTCCGCTCATCTCCCAGGAAGGAAAGGCTTAGCCCTTCTGGCTCAGAGAGAAGGACTCCCCCAAAGTGTCCTGATAAGAACCTTATTGGGGCGCCTGGGTGGCTCAGTCGGTTGAGCGTCCGACTTCGGCTCAGGTCATGATCTCACGGATCGTGAGTTCAAGCCCCGCGTCAGGATCTGTGCTGACAGCTCAGAGCCTGGAGCCTGCTTCCGATTGTGTCTCCCTCTCTCTCTCTGCCCCTCGCATTCTGTCTCTGTCTCTCTCAAAAATAAACATTAAAAAAAAATTAAAAAAAAAAAAAAAGGACCTTATAATGCGAGAACCAGCCTGATACCACCTGAACCCACCGGATAACTCTCGGTTTCAGCAAAAGTAGGACAAACAGACATCATATACCCAAATGATCGCTGGCGCGAGTGACAGGAAGTGCACAGCAACTATTTTATTCTTGCCTAAAAAACCAACCTGAATCCAGTCAAACTTCAGGATCTGACTGCCAGTGAATAGGAAATATGGGGGATCCGGAAACAAATGACACACAACAAAGAAGCCATCAGCCAAATTCGGAACGTGAGACATTCTGCAGGACAATTTACTCGATTTCTCCAACAAATGAATGACATTTTAGAAGATGCGTGTGGGGCGGGGGTGGATAACTGCTGTAGATTTAAAAAGCCTGCAGAGCGAGAACAACCAAATACAAGCGCAGGCCTTATGTGGGTACTGATTTCATTAAATTGAGTCAAAAGACATTTTAAAGATAATTGGGGGAATTAGATGATATGAAAGAACTTCCATTCATTTTTTAAAAGGTGACAGTGGTGTATTGTTTGGGTTTTTTTTTTTGTTTTGTTTTGTTTTGTTTTAATTATCATCGACTAGAGATGCATACTAAAGGAGTTCGGGGTAAAATAACCTGATGTCTGGGATTTGCTTTTAAAGAAAAGGGGGGAAAGGTGTGGGAGGGAAAGAAATGAAAAGAAGATTGGTAAAGTGTTGATAATTATTCAAGAGCCATGACAGGGAGTTCATTAGACTCTTCTCTCTAACAAAAATATTCCCTGGTGACTCTCGGCTCAGAGAGAGACTGAAAAACGAGAGCCCAAGAGAGCTCCTAACATGCACACGTGTGCGAGTTTTCTCCACGTTCATACAGCTATGCAGGCGGCAAAGCAAGGGATTCAACCAATTCTCCTTAACTCCAAGCCCGGCCCGCTCAGTATTACTCACTTGACTTTGTGTGTACACATATCCATCAGGATTGGCCACAGGCAACAAGAAAATATCCATTTTCTCCAAGATGGAGGTGATGGTTGGGTCCTTCCCGTAATCGGATGCAATCTGAGCAGAGACGAGAAGCTCGTCAGCGATGCCAGGGCAGGCTGGGGTGCTAGGTCTAAGCCGGTGTATCTTCCCCAGATGCCCCTCTGCAGCCTCCCTGCCGCCCTCATAGACACGGCCCCGTGCAAAGCTCTTGGAGCACTTCGAAACCTGGGGGCACATGGCTCAATGAGGACGTCAACATTTGCAAGGAGTCCAGGGCTGCCTGGTTTATTCATTCCTTCCAGGGGGTGGGAAGAGGGGAGGGAAGAGCCACATATGATAGTTTGGGGGGAATCTGGGCCCCCACACTAAAGCTTCGGGAAAATAAATCCTCCATGCGCAGCACCCTTCCTCTCCCTAGCGCTGCCTTAAAGCAGACCCTCCGGAGGGACACGGAGACAACATGAGGTCCTCGAGGGTCTGGAGGGCTAGGATGGGACTGAAGGCAAAGTTCGTCTGAGTTTCGCTGCTGAGGAGACTCTGCTCCCTTTCTGCGGGGCTGACTGCGGGTCAGTGTTTCGGGGCCACCTCTGCAGCTCATTAGCTTGCTCGTTGCCATGAATGCACTTTGTCATTTAACCGCAGTGCCCTGACCAAGGGGCTCTGACCTCTTGCTTCTCTGATCTGAAAAGGCCCCCAGCCTACTGTGTCTATGCAGAGTGCCTTCCCACCTCGTCCCCCAGGCCCAGCCTCATGGGATGCTGCGGGGGCACCCCTGGCCCACCAGAATTCTCAGCTAATACCAGGCGACATGACCTTCCTCGCAGTCCAGATCGCTGTGGCCACCGAGATCCACTCCCGGGAATGGATGCCTGCGTTCAGCCAAACGGCCGGCCGCCGCCCGCCTTCTGCAGTGCCGAACTGTGGAAGGAGAAAGAGGCCAGAAAATGACCCTCCTGCCACGTCTCCACTCACCTCTCCTCTCCCCAGCTCACCCCTATTCATTTAATCCATTTAAGATAATTCAGAGACCAAATGTTCCTGAGGGCACCATCTATTTATCAGGCTTCTCCGTGACCAGGGAGCTTAATTGGTTGGCTGTCAGGGCCCAGCCGAAGCTCCGGGCAGCTTGAGCTGCCCCCGGGTTGGAAGCAAATGGGAAAGGGAAACAATTGCTATTGTGAATTATAATGCCAGTGTGATTAGAGATAATATTATGTCTCTTGAAAGACCTCAAATGGTATCCCGACAGAGAGAGACACAAAAGTGCATGAACCAGCCTGTTCTCGTTGATGCAATAAATGAATTCGATTTTAAAAGGAGGAAGAGAGAGGTTCACTATAGCTCTTTGTAAATGGCATGAAATGAATTCTGGCTCCCGCCTTTTAGTGTGGGGCTGGGCCGCCTTGGGTCAGAGTGTGGTGCTAATGAAGCCAGAGTCTGCATCAGATTGGCAAATAATCTAAATTTATGGGGATTATTTTAGGGCAAGCAGTTCAGTGGCAAATCTCCTCCGGCTGGTAATTCAAGCACCGCTATGAGCCAGGGTTCCTCACGGCTTATACAAAGCTAAGGATTTGACAAATGCTTAGCACCATCAGTTGCTCCGTGGTTCCTATCTCCAAATTCCTTTTATTCATTTGGCTGGATTATTTATGTAATTTATGTCCCTGCCATAAATTCCCTACCTCTTTTGCCAATATAGACCTGAATCTGTTAGAAATATCTAGAAATTAGGCTTTGTGCAGCCAAGGAGCATAGGCTGGGCTTAAAATTACATCAACCCTAAAATTAGCTTCCTAGATTGCTTTTCCAATAAGTACCCCTAAAAGCAGAAGAGAATTTGTAGAACTATCCCCATTTGTCTTACTTTACAGAGGTAGGAATGAGGGCAAAAGACTGTGGCCCATCTGAGAGCTTTCTGGAATACTGATCGAACCCACCCCATGCCCACCCCCACTACCCCTCACCCCCACTCCCTTTGATCCTGCCTTTCAGTCAAAGCTTGCAATGGGATGGATTCCTTCTAAGTTCTAACTCGTTCCACATTAGGCAAAAGCAGAGGACTCTCTGTCAGACCAAACCTGAACCCCAGTAGATGTCTCCCCACGCCCCTGAAGTCAAGGAGATCCTAAGACGCTGTCTCCTTCAGAGGCCTGAGGGCTGGGTCCTAGACACAAGGGACCAGGAGCCTGAGTCCAAGTCTGGCCCCTTGAAGAGCCTGGGGTCTCACCTTCAGTACATACATGGACCGGTTTTCAAATGAATGCCCAATCTTCACTCTGCTCGCCAGATCAGGAAAATCTCCAGCAATGCTATCCATCTCATGATAAATCTGAAGCACGAAAAAGTGAACTCAGGGGCGTTTAAAAATTTTGTTCAGCTCTGGGTAGGTATCTGTGAATTTCATCTTACTGATCTCAGTGATTTCTACCAGCCCTGTGATCGTGGGATTGGCAACATTATCGCCCTGGAATACTTATTCTTGAAGAACTGCCTAAAGAGTCCTTTTCAACAATATTCTAGAAAATAACACATTTTATTTGTCCATAAAATTATAGGCCACTAACCTAGAGAGAGACTTGTGCAGATACTTCTCCAACAGTGTGGTGCCTTGCGCCATATACTAGACTGGATAAATCAGCAATTGCCCCATTTAGCCAAGGTTCTTGAAAAACGATCCTCTCTAAGCTTTTTGATCACTTTCTCCACGAGGTGTTTTTTTTTTTTAATTACCATACGCCCCGTGTGTGTGTGTGTGTGTGTGTGTGCGCGCGTGCGTGTGTGTGTATTTGTTTTATAATGTGCATATGTTATGTATTCTACATACATACCATATATTATGTATGTTATATCACTGGAATAATGCACCACAAAAATATACTACGTACACTATAAAACAACCCAAAGAAACAAAAACATTAATAATTGCATTGATAGTAAATATACGCATATGTAGAACGTCAATAGAAGTTGTAAGGTTTCAAAAAAAAAAAAAAAAAAAAAGAAGAAGTTGTAAGGTTTCTTCCTCCATCTAAGTGAGGCGTCTTCCTTACCCCCTGTAGTGCAAGCACCCCACTTTGGAGATTCCTCTATCGGCCTTAAGAGAACAAGTGAAGCACTGTAAATCATAGTTACAAATGCTTCCATTTGTTTTCAATTTTTTTTAATTTGATTTCAATAGAGTTCATCCATCTTAGTTGCTCAAACCTCTTGAGGGTCAAAAGAAGGAAATAAATAAGTTTATATTTAGACCTTAAAATTGGAAGAGGGAGCTTTACAGAGGAGGAAAACGTGCAGTCAATATAAAATAAAATCAAGCTTCAATGGTTTATCAGAGCTGCAGTCAATATGGCAGACTGAGCAGAGAAGCAAGAGACCGACCCCCCCCCCCCCACCACATGCATAACAGCAAGCCAGGCAAACTACAATGAGAATAACCCACAGCCAAGTTTAAAACTCAAGAAAGTAGACACCGCAGGGGCGAGAAATGAAAAGGGAACAACTAGCCATCTGGGTGCAAGGTAGAAAACGCAACACGGGGACCAAACACCTGCCATGGGCACTGCGGGTTTGCGGCAAACCAGGAATAGCAACATAGAGCACAGGACCCGGCGTGGGCAAGGGGCTGGAACTTGACAGCTGGGAACCAGCCCTTCCAGCCACGAAAAGGGCCTGGAAACTCTACCTACTGACCCCAGAAAGTGAAGCCAAAGCCGGAGGCCCGCACCGAGCCAGGACAGGCAAGAGAGTCACCCAGGTAAAGTTACAACGCCAAGCTATATCCGGAGGGAGGGGTCCAATTCACACTGCCGGCATGAGGGGAAACTCGGCCGAGCAACTGACAGAAATAACAGCAAACATGAGATTCCCACCAGAGACGTAAGAAGGCCTAAGTGGCTACGGGATGAGAGCTCTTCAAAGCTGTTTTTAGAAAGAACTGCATGTGACGGAGCCAAGAGGGAGATAGCACACCAATGCCCAGCGGGGGGCCTCACGGGAGGGGTGGGGGGGGGGGGGACACCTAGAGCCAGAGGGCAAAAGCAAGTGCTTGAGAGAGTGAGGATCCCATGGCAGGCAGGCGAGGGGACGGAGTTCCTGGGGTCTTGGGTGACATTTGCAACCGGTTAAGCTCAGCTAGGGAGTGCCCCACGTTAACGAAGCTAACGTCACGGGTTTGATCCCTGGGTGAGCCCTGAGCTCTGCTTTTGTCCATGGCCCGGGACTGAACTCCTAACTTTATCCAGCTGTTCTGCAGATGCGTGTCATTGGTCACAAGAGGGATCAAGGGCCAGGGCGGTTGGAAGTATACACAATAAACAAAGCTACTGACAATCAGGGGAAAGAAGTGAAAACAGTTGGTCAACCTTGGAAATCACCCCTCATCTCGAAGAAAAAACGACTCAAAGTATATGCCTCATGCAAAGCGTGCCAGGAACACCGTCTTTGGATAAAAAGAACAACATGTACGCAGGTACAGGAAGGAGAGTAACAATTTCGTTTTGAGGTGTTGTTCTGAGCTAGAAGAGAGCTTCCAGACTAATGCAGAAGACATCGAGGGTCATAACAAAACTCTGCTATATGTGATGCGGTCCCCTTCTCTAGCCCCTCTTGATTCCTTGAGTTCTAATAGCATATTAAATTTTTCTGCTCCAAGTGTTTTATTGTAAGGGTTGGCTTACCTTGAAAGTCAGTCATCTATATAAAGTGGTTTTTAACTAAACACAGCACCAAAACACATTAGGGAACAAATATACGTTGTAAGTAATCATGATAAATGAGTGGAAATATTTGGTTAACCTTGGAAATAACCACTTGTCTACTTGCCTGGAATAAGTAACATTTTAATCTGGGTGAGTAAAATACAGGGATTATGGTGGGGTATAAGAAGGTTGAATTACAAGGACGGAAATGATTGTAATTATTCCATGGTTTTCTTTAAGGGGTTGCCTTAGAAAAGAAGGATACATGTGGGAGAAAATGTTCAGTTGTGTTTCACTGTGCTCTTAGGTGCTGGTGGGAGATAAATGACCCAAGAATTACGAAGAAATTGAAGCGTTCACATTGTAGCCCCTTAGTAAAAGGGTGTTGTGCTAAGGACTAACACCTACCTCCTGGAAGTAAGAAAACGGGTCACAAAACCCAGGGTTCTGACGACCTTTCTCTTAACCTGCTCTGAGACACTTACCGCTTCCAGGGAATGGTAGGCCCCATAGTTGAAGTTATTACCGCTTCGCTCTTGCCCCTCATTGTGTTGCATTTCTTCATCTTCATGATCTAAAAGGGCCTGAAAAAAGACACGGCAATGTCGTGAAGTGACCCACTGGACATGGAGGTTCGTGTTGTTTCTGCCATGTCTTGGCACGAGCTGGCCAAGATGGCGGCACCCTCGTCACACAAATGCCAGGGTGTAAAAGGGGGTCAGATTTTTTTCTCCATATCTATAAAAGCTTACTTCTTGGCACCCGATGTACATCACCCCATTCGAAACCCACTTACTCCCCAAAAGCAACATATGTGCTATTTGGTTATTCTACGCTGTGAATTCTCTAGGCATCAGCCCGCATCTGGTATCCAGTGCCTCTGAAATACACAGCTTGGGAAACCATTCAGAAACAAAGAAATTCTTATAACCACTCATACTTTGAAGGCTCCTGGCAGATGTCTGTGACATGTGAGGATGATTAATAAGCTCACAGCTGCTCACGCCATCAGGAAACTCCCGGGCCAAATCACCAATTAGTCCATAACCCACCTCGGTGAAGGAGAGAACATGAGCCAGGCACTGTCCTGCTGCTCAGATACAGGTCGTGAGGCTGGTGTCTGGATGGGTGGTGATGTCCCCTCTGCTGAGAACTGTTGGTGACATTCCCTCTTTCTCAAAAGGCGCTTTTCATGACTGGTCTCCGACACACCCCCCCGCATACACACGCACACTCTTTTCTTCCCTCCTGACTTCAAATACGAAAAGGGACGGAGGTTTAGTACTTGCGGGGCACCTACGACAGACCGGGCACTGCTGGGCATTTTACATGCGCTTAATCACTTAATTTTCTCAACAAATTGTGGGAAGTAGGTCCTCCCTGGTGCCATTTTACTGAGGAAGAAATGGAGGCTCGAGACATTAATAGCATGTCCAAAGTCACACAGCTGGTAGTTAGCAAAATCAGGATTTGGATCCAGATCTGCCCAGTTCCCTAACCGACATAATGCTCTTTTCTACTACGTGTTCCACTAACAAGTCACTGCACTTGACCTCCCTAGGCCTCAATGAGCTCATCTATAGAATGGAGAAGGATAAGACCAGGATTTGCACGCGTCTCGGATCCACTCTGGATGCTTTGGCCTATGCAAGACCAGTTAGGGACCTTGCTCTACCCACCTGCAGGTCTCCGATGGTCACTGAGTACTCTAAGCCCTGGGACTTCAGGAAGGATTTGACTGGCTGCAGGCTGACAGATGGGACCAGGACATCCACAAGACGACTGAAGGTGGAAGGAGCTTTCCAAACATCGAGCTGAAGAGAACAGAAATAAAACCAGGTTAAAGGACAGTTCAGGTAAAAGGCACAATGAGCTCATTCTTCTGGAACAACTGCCAAAAGCCAGGGTGATCCCTGAGGAGCTGGGCTCCGCCCAAGGGCAAACGCTGCCCTTTTCGCGGCGGTGTCTGGTCAGGCCTACGCAGAAGGCAATACCTGGCAAAGTCCAAGAAGTAAAAAGTCGATGGCAGACAGAAAGATGGAGCCCACTGCTGAGGCCTCCCATCTCCCAGGACAGCAGCGCTGTGACCTACAGCCCTCTTAGGCGTGCGGAGGCACTTGACTGATACAGGACTACGCACAGAAACTCTTCAGGAGCAACATCGCCAGCGGTGCTAATCGTCTCTCACCAAAGTCAGAGATACCCAAGAGGACTAAGAAGAACCAGGTACCTTAAAGTTGTCTGAGTTCACTAGCTGACTTAGTTTGCTGATCTCGTCTCCATTTCTGACGTTAATCCTAAAAACTTGGTCCCTGGAGGGGGAGGGAAAAAAAAAAAAGCAAGAGATAATGGTCAGCTTTCAGCTGGCAGATAAACCCCAAGCCTACTCTCCCAGACATAACTGGGCCGAATGAGAGGAAACGGTCTAGTCTTTGGTTATAACGTATAGCCATTAAAAATAAGACTACGTGGCAAATGTGAAAAAGGGCTTATAGTATAACTTGAAGGGAAATATTAAGCGAAAGAGCAGGACACAAAATTGTATGTATGCCATGATTACAAGTATGGAAAAAGCAGATGCATTGGAAGAAAAACAGACAACGGAAATATAGCAAATGCTGACAGTGCTTATGTCCGGGTCGTGGGATTATGGATGACTTACTTTTTTTCCCCTTGTATCTGTTTTCTGTAATGTGGTCATATTACTTTATAATGAAAAACATATATATTTTGCAGAAAGGAATGTTCCTGAGTTACACGCAAAGCTAACTCAAGACATAAAGAAGCACTTCTTCACTGTCAGGGGCTAGGACTGAAACTCTGGCTAAAGGTCCGTGCTGGAAAGAGCTGGAAAAGAGAACAGACCTTCTGTCCTCGGAGGGTTATTAGCTATTTGCTGGGTGGTCTCTCAATCCTGTCCAGCTCCAGAACTCTATACAAATACGAATTACAATACGGGCTAGGGTGCTGGGGCTGACTTGGGATTCAGTCCTCCCGAGGGGGCCCTGAGAAGGCCCAGAAGGGAGCCGGCCAGTCCCGAGCCCCCCTTTGTCCTCTGTCCTGAACTCGCTTCGTGTACACCATTTAGCTTCCGCAGCAGCGGCAGGGGCAGAGGCCCCCCGAAGTCCTGTGTGTGGGCGGGAGAAGGCCGAGCCTGAAAAGCTGCCTTTGTGCCCTCAGCCGGCTCAGGGAGCCAGGAGAGCCATTAGCCCGTTGCTAGGTGACGGCCCGAATGAATCCGCACTCAACGCTGTCACATGCGTCATCCCTTTACACGAATGAATGCGGGAAGAGCTGCTGGAGAGGGCTGTGGGCTGAAGGACCTGTTGACAGAGAAAATGGTTCTGTCACAGGGAGCTAAATGTGCAGCCTCACGTGGCAGATCCGCATCTTCTGATCAGAAAACCGGCTCGATCCAGATGGGGCTCTCAGGGCCTAACTTTGTTCTGGGAGGTTCTGGAGAATCTCCAGGGGGTCGTCTAGTCCAGCCCCGAGGAGGCAAGGGTTGCTTCCGCTGCGGGGGGGAGGTCTGGTGGAAATGCCAATGCCAAGGGCTCACTTTCTCCCAAGGCGTCCAGTCTCCACAGGGTCCTTGGAGGTGGGCAGCTGAGCCCATCCCCCCGGAGCTGTTGAGGCCACACTGGAGAAGCCACTGGCTGGGCTGGGGCGGTGGGGGGGGTCTCAGCCTGAGCCCAACAGGCTTGCCAGGAGTTGAACTGCAGCCCTAGGAAGGTGGGGAGTCAGACTACCATTTCCCGGACGCAGGCAAGCAGCCTCGCAAAAAAGGAACAGGTTGAAAACAGAAGGGGAATCCTTACTCCTGGCTAAGTCCCGGGCCCCATCTGCCGAACTTACGCTCTGTCGCAACCCACCCCCAGCACTCCAGAAACGAGGAGTCTTTAAAATGAGTGTTCTAGAGAGCACCTGTGCACTGACATCTCGATTGGCAAAATGAGGCATCTTGTAAAACACAACGCTGACTAGAACAATCATAAAAAAGGAGTGGAGGGAGAAGGAATGGGAATAGAAAAAGAAAAAAAAGGAACCAAGAGCAAGGAGCTCTCGAGAGTATGAACGGCACGTTACACGTGCACCCCGAACGTGTGTTTTACTTTCCCAGGGTGGTAAGTTCACAACAGCACGTCCACACTCCTGGGCATAGTCCACACAGCAGCGGAACACAGTGAATCGAACTGGCCCTGAGCGTGAGTAAATCCACAGCACATTTCATCATACCCTATCAGCCAAGCTACCGGGGATAAAGACACAACTGTGGGGTGCAGGGAGGCAGGGTCGAAGGGCTGGTGCGGAGTGGGGCCCTTCCCCATCTGTCTCTCCTCCCCCTCTCCCTCCTACACTCTCTCAGCGCCAGCCTCACCGAAATCCCAAATTCACTGCGTACTTTGCCCTTCCGTGCCTTTGCCCATGCTGTTCCCTCTACCTGGTTGCTAGCCCTTTTCCTTATCTTCCTGGCAATCTCACACCCAGGCTCCAAGAACCAATGTCATCAGCCATGAGGTTCTCCCCAACCCGGAGGCAACGTGAGGGATGGTCTTCAGATGGCCCTAAAAAGTGGGGGGGGGGGGGGGGTTGAGGGGATCTAACATCATTCTCATAAGCGTAAGCCCCCCAGTGCCTAGAAGCAGAGAGAACATAAGTAGGTGCCGGGTGAAAGGCAGCCATTTTCTTGCCCTAATTGTCCTTGTCTCTGTTTGCAAAATGCTCCTTCCAGGTCCTGGGAGTGTGGGTGGCCGAACCCAACCTATCTCTGCCATCTGGAAATCCAGTCAAAGACCTCAAACTCTTCCTGGAAATGCAAGATTGGTCCAGGACAGGGGATATATTGGGATTTGCAAGTTGCCACGTCTACCCCTGATGCTCCCCACAGGTGATCTCTGCGCTCTTGCTAATTCTGGTCCTCTTCCACACCTCGGGCTGTCCCGCTGCCACCAGCGCGATGGCTGGTGACCTCCTCTCACTCACCCTCACACTCATCCCATGTTCTGGACGCCCTAGTGCCAAGCTTCTATCCTTCCCCCATTTCCATGAGGGCAAAGCCAAGAGGCCCGGCCCTTGTGCCTTTCTCGCCCAGATCGCCGGCCGGGCTTTGCAGCCACCCCAAGACATCATTTCATACTTCCTGTTCTCTGCCTGCCCTGCACCTCTAGGCATCCTGGCCGCCGTCCATCCTTCAGATGGCCGAAGACCAGGCCACGAGACCCCAGCAGAGTGAGACACACTGGGGAAGTAGGGAGTCGGGTGAAAGAAACACAAGCTAGGGGGTGGCGGGGGCGGGGGGAGAGCAACCATTATCTTCATCTCCATCACTACTGCCCCCCAACCCCCAGCCAAGCTGGGTTCTGGCTTCCTACCACATGAATGCCCAGAAAGGCCTTGCTAGAAACGTTCACTGAGCCAAGTGTCTGGGACATGTCTATGGACCCTAGGAAGGATTCCACCACCACCCTTACTGGGTTCCCTACTATAGGATGAGAACAGATTGGGGGGGTGAGGATGACAGCAGCAGTTAAAAACAGCTGTAATTAGCTCAGGCACGCAGCCCTTTCGGTGCAAGTCCCTGTGGCGGGCGATCGAGTGCCGGGCCCGGCTGTCTCAACTCAGGGGTCCGTCCAGTGCGCTGTAAGCGAAGTCTGTATCCGGAGAAATAAAGATTGTTCCAGCCACGTGAATAGCTGCAGTGAGAGCCTGACGGCTCTCTGCGTCAGCCCACATGGCAGCGAGCATAGTTATTACACACCTACTGCTGAGCTGCCTGCGGAAAAATCTCCTTCTCTGGCCACCTGCTATGCCCAACCTCTCTGAGCTCTTTGACAGTAGACACCGGGGGTGAAAAGAAATCATCACCATAAAAATTACTCAATCTCGTATAAGTAATTACGTCAATAAACATCCCCAAAGTCCCTCCAGCCAGATAGTATATTAGAGAGTAAACTAACACATATAGACATATCTGTGAGATACGGGATTCTGTCCGGAGACTAACTTGGGTGATAGCAAAAGGGTATGGGTTTTGCCTCCAGAGTTGCAGCTCCCCTGCTTACCAGCTAAGTGGCCTTGGGCAGGTTCCTTAACCTTTCTAAGGCTGAGTTTTTTCATGTCTAAATTGAGGAAAATAACACCCCTGCCTGGCAGAGTTGCTGCGTGATCCAAAAGATAATGCACATGAAAGCTCTTTGCAAATGGCAAAGCATTATGCGGTAATGAGTTACTAGAATTCAATCTTCTAGCGGGGGACCAAGGCACCCCTTCATCTCACCTACCTCCCAAATGTCCTCTCCACTGCAAAGCGCAAAGCATTCTGCAAACACACCGCACGCACACACACACACACACACACACACACACACACACAGTGTACAAGTGTATCCTTCTGTGTCAATTTTCACAGCTGTGGCTAGGCAAGACCTATGCAATCTCCACGTCCCAGGCACTGATGAGAAAACACCAGCTCTACAAAGCCTTCACCATTAACAAAGAGGTGAAACCAAAAAGCCTAATAAGACCCAAGTTTTCCCCCTAAGCATGGCAGAAATTAGAAACACTTTCTGGTAATTCTCAGTAATTCATAATATAGAAGAAAGTAGGAAAGGCCTGGAACTGACCTTAAAAATAAGAACTAGGAAGTAAGAGAACTGATGGGAGATTAGGGAGCTGGGGAGGGACTGTGGCGCCCACCTGGTCCTGATTTCACAGATAAATTGAGCCTGAGAGAGAAGGAACTTGTCCCAGAAGGACTGGGACAGAAGCTCATGTCTTCTTTCCCAATGCCACTCCACCTGAGATACAATCAGCCATTCATTTTCAAGTCCATTTGGCTCCTATATCTCTGAACTAGCCAAATAATAATAATAATAATAATAAGTCCAAAAGGAACTTACCCAAAAAACTTTTCTCGGCCACAGAAGCTGAGCCCAATAAGGGCCCCAAGGAACAGTATCCACTTCATGTCCCAAGGGTGTCAGTCATAGAGTGACTGAGTCAAGCTGTATTTATAAAGAGTCTGAAGCAGACTCATGTCCTCAAAAATGCTAATGCGATTCCCAATCACCCTTGCAACTGTGATGGTAGGTCAGACGGGCACCTACCAATGCCTCTTCCATTCCTTTCGAGTGATAAAGGCCAACCCTCTTGATTTACAAGGTCAGGAACTTGCTCCTCAGGCTGGAAAAGCCTGTGCCAAGGGTGCCACGTTGCTCATCACTTGGTATTTAAATAGTGTTTTTTGAATAAACAGGGAAGTCCCACAGTGCTGGAAAGAATTTACGGTGATAGGAGAGGCCAAACTGTAAACCTGAAATGAAGTTACCTCTAGAATAAGAAAGAAAGTGAAGACTATCAAAGAAACCCCAAGCCAACTTCAAGACCACACACTCCATAAGCCCTGTCAGAGAATTTCACCAGAACAGGTCATAACGATGAGAGTTTGTGACCTCTGTTATGAATCTGACATCTAATTCTTACGACTCCACTAAAAAAGTAGAAATACAGGAGGTAAATGGGATAGGAAGAAGTGTTAGTCTGGATAAAATCTCAGTTTTCCTTGGGGTCTGAGTAAAGGTAAGGCTTAACGGTATTATTAATAATAAGACTCTGTTACATTCGCTATACTCTCAGTCTAGTGTCCTTTCTGCCGAATCACAGCAGAACATATGAAAGGCACTCGTGATCTCCACAACTTCTTCAGGGACTCTGAGGCCTTCGAGTCTGTCCTGGGACCTCCAAATCCTCAAATTTGGAGCCCCACACCCAAAGGCTCCCCCCATCCCACTGTCCCTATGCCCTACATCATTCGTTCTGCTCTTGCCCAAGGGGAGTGGACACAACCAAAGATCACGGTTGGGAGTGTTAAAGAAAAATTGTTCTGACCCTTGTTGAAACTGTAAGGAAGACTTTATTCAAGATTATTCCAATAGGGCTCATGCATCAGAAGAGAGCAATTGTGTTCAACTCCTAGGACAGTAAAGACAGTAGGGGTGGGGGGGGTCAGTAGATGGAAAACTGCTGAGGGAAGACATCAGGGCTAGGGGGCTTCTTGTTTAACTGGACTAACAGGGTTCTTGCCGCAGGCAGACCAAGGACTTAGTCATCAAAGGTGGAGGATGAGGCACTCAATCAGATATCAAGGACTGGGGGATGACTTCACAGGATCCTTTGCTAAGACTGACTTAGACAGGGCCCACGGACAAAAGAGGTCAAAAAGAGGGCTCAGAGAAGCCTAAGTAAGTTTGGGCCAAGGAGTCTTTGTCAGGAATTATGGAGCTAGAGGCTTTATTAGGACTCTTGTCCTGTCAGCAGTGAAACTGAACTCCCACACCCACCCTGGTCCATAATGAAGGCTGGGCTCCGACACAGATTTCAGCTCCGAAATTAGTAAAAAGAAGAGCTGAGAGCTGAATCGGCAAGAAATGTGAACTAAAGAATCAAGTACCCAGAATTCCAGGCAAGCTGAAATTTACTTCCCACCCTTTCTCCCAGAGAAAACCATCAACATGAAGAAAATCTCAATCCCTAATGGAAGTGAATGTCTAAAAAGAACATATAGAGAATCGGAGAGCCCAGGCTTGATGGGGCAACCAGGAAGAAGGAGTGTCACTTGTTTGAGTCCCCACTTGCTTTTATAATGCGGCACACTAGAAATTGAAAAAAGCAAAAGGCACACAGCACCTAGGATAATGCTTGGCACAATGCAGTTGTTTAATTAGTGTTTGTTGAATAAATGAACTCGAAAGTCCCTTGCTAGCTCTAAACACTACTCTGTTAAGGTGAAGCAGCTGACACATGCCACAACACGGTTGAACCTTGAGGACATTATGCTAGGTAAAATAAGTCAACCACAAAAGGACAAATCCTATATGATTTCATTTATAGGAGGTACCTGGAATAGGCAAATTCATAGAGACTGAGACTCGAATGGACGTTACGAGGGGCTGGGGGGAGGGAGAATGGGGAGTTATTGCTTAATGGGTATAGAATTTTGGTTTGGGATAATGAAAAATCTCTGGAGATGGGCAGTGGTAACGATTGCACAACCCTGTGAATGTACTTAATGCCAGTGAATTGCATACTTAAAAATGGTGACAATGGGGGTGACTGGGTGGCTCAGTTAAGCATCTGACTCTTGATTTCGGCCCAGGTCATGATCTCGCAGTTTGTGGGATAGAGCCCCTTGTTGGGCTCCACACTGTCAGCACAGAGCCTGCTTGGGATTCTCTCTCTCTCTCCCTCTCTCTCTCTCTCTGCCCCTCCCCTGCTCATTCTCTCTCTCTCTCTCTCTCTCTCTCTCTCACTCTCTCTGTCAAAAGAAATAAACCTGTAAAAAAATTGGTGAAAATGATCAATTTTATGATCTGTATATTTTGCAATTAAAAAAAATTTTTAGGGGCGCCTGGGTGGCTCAGTCGGTTGAGCGTCCGACTTCAGCTCAGGTCACGATCTCGCGATCTCGTGGTCCGTGAGCGCGAGCCCCACGTCGGGCTCTGGGCTGATGGCTCAGAGCCTGGAGCCTGCTTCCGATTCTGTGTCTCCCTCTCTCTCTGCTCCTCCCCCGTTCATGCTCTGTCTCTCTATCTCAAAAATAAATAAATGTTAAAAAAAAATTTAAAAAAAATTTTTTTAAAGCATGTTGGAAGCTTTTTACTCAAGACAGATTTTTTTTTTAAGATGAAGGGGTAACCTAAGTGGCTTACTATGTTTTAGGGCAACATAAATCAAAGAAATAGTGCTCCTAGATCAGGATTGGAAAAAGGAATAATCACAACCCAACTTTGCTTTAAACCAAAGAACTTTTAATGGTGTTTATTCCCCAGAGCCCTAATAGGGGTGGTCTCGCACATGCTCCACGATGGTCTTCAAGCCAAGCCAGGTCTCTTCGGCTGTAGGCAAGATCTGATTGGCTGGCAGGAGGAAGCCATATCGACCTGTGTCCCTCAGTTCAAAGGCAAATGAGTATTTGATGCCATAGTCATATGACCAGTCAATGCTTCCTCCACTGGCTTGGTCTGAAGGGCAAATGAGAATAAAGTTTGGTTATGCTATTCCCGCTGGCCTCTCCAGCTATCAACCTCCATGTTAAGTTTCACCATTACCAAAGATAAGTCAGACCCCTATCTTCATGGACCTTGAAAGCAGAGATAGCTTTGTAGGGGATCACACTTATGAAAAATTACAAGATTAATCTGAAAAGCAAAAAGTTACTTAAATGGACGCTATACTTAGCCTTCCTTTGGCATTTTTAGGAGCCTCTGGCTTCATCTACCCATTTGGAATCCTGCCTGCTCTCCTCATTGGCATCTTCTACACCTTAAGGAGGCCACACCATCACTTCCTTCTTTAGATGAGTGCTAGGTGTAGACATTATTTTCTCTTATGGGACAGGAGGGATTACAAATAGAGTAAGAGATTTGGCCCCTGCCCTCCCTCAGGGAACTTTCAGCGTAAGGGTGGAGGGAGTTTTATTCTGATACCAAATAATATGCCCAGCACCCATATGTGATGGGTTACATCAATAAAGTGATGTGCACCTGTGTAACACGTGGCCACTGACGTGATAGATGACGAAGGAAGGTGGCATTAGCCTACAAAGACTTAATGGCAATCGTGACTCAGAAGATCTGAGCGATGGATGAGCTCTGAAGCTCCTCCCAGGGAAGGTAGGTAGAGGTCAAATGGAAGAAACGGATGGGAGAGATGGAAGAAGTCACCTAGCCCCTAAGAATGGGGCTAGACAGGGGCTCCTGGGTGGCTCAGTCAGTTAAGTGTCTTACTTTCAGCTCAGGTCATGATCTCACGGTTCATGGGTTCAAGCCATGCGTCCTGGGATTCTCTCTTTCCCTCTCTCTGCTCCTCCCCGTGTGCACACACACACTCTCTCTCTCTCTCTCTCTCTCTCTCTCTCTCTCTCCCAAAATAAATATATAAAAAATGGTTTTAAATTAAAAAGAAATGGGGCTGGACAGACAGGGAGACCAGGGCGTTGTACCAGGGAGAAGTAGAATTAGTGGTTACTGTGTGAACTAACACTATAAACACCTGTGATTTGTGCCTTGGCCTTCACCCAAATGGTTGCCAACTTGCACTAAATCCCCCAGGGTACCAAAATTACTAACTGATGCTACGTGACCCAGCCTATCCCACTAAGAGGCCCACAGTGGACGGAACCCTGGCTGCAGACTGCATCCTGATTCTGCAGATCATTCGCTGGGGGACCTACGGCACTTACCTCTCTGACTCCCAAAGGCTTCATCTGCCAAACGGGTATAATATTACAGTACTTATCTCACAGTGAGAAATGCAGTGGGATAATATTATGTGTCTGACTCCAACACCTGTTGAGCACCTACTAACTGTGTTAGGTACTACGCTAAATTGGTTGATTTAACCCCCACAAGGTAGATACTAGTATTATTCCCATTTTCCAAGCGAGGAAACCGAGGTTCTGAGAAATTAAGTGAGGGAGCTGGGATAAAGTATGCAGAAGAAGCGTTCGATAAATTTCCGTTGTGACTGGAACCATCATCGTGAATAAATGACTACGATCCTATCAAAAAATCTGGACCACATTAAAGAAACGAGGTACCCGCAGGGGAATAATCCCCCAGGAAACTAACCAGCAACATGTATATAATGCCTTAACGCTAGTGAACACTTTCATTCCACATTCTATCTTTTGAGCTTCTCAACAAGCTCTTCTTGTCTTGAGCTTCTCAACAAGCTTCTTCACAGAAGAACAAAAAAGATAAATACATAAAAAGGGAGAATGAGTGGCCTGCCCGCGATCACCTGGTTTCAAAGTGGCAGAACTAGGACTCAAAACCAGGCCGCTCCCCCCCAGGGTCTGGGTTTTTCACCAACTACCTCTCTAAGAAAGAACTCAAGTAACAACACCTATTGTGGTGCAGCTTCTCAGAGCCCTTTCCAGGTGAGAAACTACCCAGGAAATGTCTCACCCACCACAGAAGTCCAGCCACCTCGTGGGTGGAGTGAAGCAGGTGTTCAGCCCAGAGCTACATACCAATCTGGGGCAGGAGGCAAAAGTACTTAATTGAGCCTTGTTCTTAGAGGCAGTGCTTGTCCAAGCTGGAATGAGGCCAGAATCAACGAAAACAGAGTCAGCTCTGGGCAAAGATACAGCCAGAACTTGCCTGACCATTAATGGTCAGGCTCCAAAAGATCAGACAGCAAACGCTATGCTTGTCTGATACTTGATCATCTATGGGGCACCTGGATGGCTAAGTCAATTGAGCATCTGACTGCGGCTCAGATCTTGATCTCCCGGTTCATGAGTTCGAGTCCCACCTCGGGCTCACTGCTGTCAGCACAGAGCCCACTTTGAATCCTCTGTCCTCCTCTGCCCCCACCCCCCGCTTGTGCACACACACTCTCTCTCCTTTTCAAAAATGGTTAAACATTTAAAAAGAAAAAAAGGAAATATCTGGGGACACCAGGGTGGCTCAGTCGGTTAATGTCCAGCTCTCGATTTCGTCTCGGGGCGTGATCTGACGGTTTGGGCCCCGCATCAAGCTCTGTGCTGACAGAGTGGAGCCGGCTTCAGATTCTCTCCTCTCTCACTCTCCAATAAACTTTTTAAAAATAGAAATATCTGTAACCTTACCAAGAAAAGCACAAAAAACCTCAGGCTTCCAAGATCTACCTCCCTTGTACACACCGCAGATAAGAAAGGTGAAAAACTAGACTCCTTGTAATAAAATGGTTGAGATCCCATGTGGGGGGACATATGATGCCATTTTGCTGACATTCTGAACTCCAGCCTCCACTCAGAGGCTGCCAAACAGAGAAAACGTGCATTCCTCAGCCTTAAGTGGCCATGACGGCCTTCCTCCCCAGTGCCACCAGTCAGAGAGCTCTGCTTTTTGGAGGTGCCTCTGCCAAAGGAGAGGACAATTCCACATGGAACATGATTTAAAAGGTCATGATTTAACAGGACAACTGTAGGGGTACCTCGGCAGCTCAGTCGGTTAAGCATCCAACTCTTAATCTCGGCTCAGGTCATGATCTCAGTTCATGAGATCGAGCCCACATCAGGCTCTGCCCGGACAGCGTGGAGCCTGTTTGGGATTCTCTCTCTCCCCCCCCCCCCCCCCCCCCCCCCCCCGCTTAAGCCCTCCCCCCCCAAAAAAGAAAAAACCTAAAAAAAAAAAAAAAAAGTCTGGGCAACTGGAAGCAGATCAGTCTTCCCAGAGAATAGCCTAAAACAATATGCAACAATAACTCCAAATCTGTTCATTCAACATTTGACTTGCTAATCTTGCCTTAGGAATATACACCAAAGAGATCATTTAGAAGAAAAACAAGTTTGCACCAACATGTAGTAGCACCATTTAGCAGACAATACAAAGGCCCAATAACCAGGATACAGCAATGTAATGGAATAACAAGTACCTAGAGTGGAAATACATGAAACTATACAGGAAACAACGTTAACTGAAAAAAACTGGACACAAAATAGAATACAGATGTTGATTACAACTAGATACATTTGTGTTCACTGACAAAATTACTGATGAAATTGAAAGAAAATATGATGATTATTGCCATTTCTTTTTTCTATGAAGCCTTTTATCCTTAAATTTTTTTTTTAACATTTATTTATTTTTGAGACAGGGAGAGACAGCATGAACGGGGGAGGGTCAGAGAGAGAGGGAGACACAGAATCTGAAACAGGCTCCAGGCTCTGAGCTGTCAGCACAGAGCCCGACGCGGGGCTCGAACTCGCGGACCACGAGATCATGACCTGAGCCGAAGTCGGATGCTTAACCAACTGAGCCACCCAGGCACCCCATTATGAAGTCTTTTAAATGTATCATGATAGCAAAAAAATAGAAAAGAAAAACCACCAACTGGAAAAAAAAACTTTCATGATCAGTAGTTTCTGGATTTCCATCAATTGTTCTAGATATGGTAAGTCAACTATTCCTCCTCCGCTCTCCAAGACTCCCATTGAGAAAACCATGACTAACAAATGTGCCTTCCCTTGGATTCCCACCACCCCCCTCCTACAAATGGAGCCGTGCTGGTGCCTCGAGCATGCTTGCACACTTGCTCCTCCTAGTCAAGCCTGATCTACCCACCTCTGCTGGACCCCTCTTGCCCCTCTTCTCCTCCACTTGGGAACGGCACTGCCTTGGTCACTTCTCCTCTCTCCCGTATCTCCCACCTCTCCCTCTCTATTGGTCCTCTTCCCACAGTCAGTACGTTAGGCTCTCATCTCAAAAACGAAGCCTTCCATTCCTCTCTCTTTCCATTCTCATCTCAGATCCTCCAAAGAGCAGTCTACTCACCGGACCTCCGCTCTCCCCCACCCCATGTACTTCTCCCCTGACCCTCACCACGCTTAGGAAACTGCTTTGGTTAAGGCCACCAATAAGCTAGTGATGAAAGTCCAAAGGGGGAGCCTGGGTGGCTCAGTCGGTTAAGCTTCCGACCCATGGTTTCAGCTCAGGTCACGACCGCGCAACTCCTGAGTTCGAGCCCCACAACCCGGCTCTGCACTGACGGTGCAAAGTCTGCTTGGGATTCTCTGTCCCCCACCCCCGCTCTCTGCCCCTTCCCCACTCATGCTCTCTCTCTGGCTCTCTCAAAAAAACAAATAAGTAAACATTTCAAAAAAAAAAATCCAATGGTAAATGTTCTGTCCTTGTCAGAGTTGACCTTTCTGTAGCCTTTCGTCATGGTTAACCACTGCCTCCTTTCCAACAACTGCTCCTTCCCTGGTTTCCGAAACACAAGCTTCCCGGCCCCTCTGCCCAGGCCCACTGTGTGTCCCTCCCTCACTAACCCCTTCTGTTGTCCGACATCTTGCTCCCCTCCTCCATCCAGGGCTCTTCCCTCTCAAGTGATCTCCTTGCTCTCCTGTTCCAACCATCCTCTCCGCGTCAACGACTCTTAAGCCTCTCTCCAGAATCCCAGCGCCACGTAGCCCAAAGCCTACAGGACATCCCCACTTGAAAACGCTACAGTTCTCTCAACCTCAACTTGCCCAGATCTAATGACCCCTCGGTGAGAAGCTCTCCCCTCTAATGAACGACAAAAGCCTTTTGGTTTTACCTGCTTAATGTCCGCCTTCCACCCTCACTGGCACTACACTAGCGTGGACCACCATTTCTCCCTGAACAATTCCTACTCTTCCTGCGGGATGTTTGTACTTCCAGCCCACCACACTCCGTCCTCCACACTGCTGCTGGTTGTGTCTTCCCTGAAGCACGAAGCCTCAGCGCACTCACTGCCGGATGAAAACTCTCCAAAGGCTTTGAGAACCCTCTGGGTTAAAACCTAAACTTACCATGGCACGCAAAAACCTGAGCGCCCCGCTCCCCTTGTTCCCACTTTTATCCCAGCAGTCCCAAATCTCCTTGTGGGTCACAGAGCCCATTCTGCACGTTCTCACTTCCATGCCTTTGCCCC
The DNA here is from genome assembly GCF_023721935.1 of Panthera uncia. Taxonomy (NCBI): domain Eukaryota; kingdom Metazoa; phylum Chordata; class Mammalia; order Carnivora; family Felidae; genus Panthera; species Panthera uncia. Next base: position 141,062,100 of record NC_064816.1, on the reverse strand, counting down.
ATCCCTTTCTCCTCCCCCGGCCATCTGGTGAGCTGCCATCAAAATCCTGTCCTCCTCCCGTATGTGGCTTTTCCTGATTCTGCCACTGTCCAATCCTTCCAGCTGTCTACCACTTATGACCTACTGCTGCACACAGCACACTGAAGCTCGTTTGTCTTCCTGTTCGTCTCCCACACTAAACAATGAGTTCTCTATGTCTGTAGTACTTGGCGCAATGATGCGCACACAGTAGATGCTTAATAAATGCGTGTTGAGCAGAGTGCGTGCCTGTAAGAGACATTTGTTTCCAAAGGATCCACGGGCACGGGAGCACTGGGAGACTCCTGAGCATTCGACTGTGGGGTCCTGAGTTTCTGGGTCTGTCCCTAAGGAAGCGGGGGATTCCTCTGGGGGACTCAGAATCTGGACGGATGCGTTAGGCTTTCCCACAGCACTGCAGTTTCCTGTTTCTATCCCAGTGCACCGTGGGAGAAGGGAGTCTCAGAACGCCCGCCAGCAGGCTCCCCAGCTTTACTCCCGACGCTGCCGGTATTTCTGACTTATCCTCCCCTCTGGCTCCCCAAACGGTACCTGCACAAAGGACTGCGATAGAGGCCATCCACTAAAATATCGGGGTCCTTTTAAAAAGTCGCACCCATTCTGTCCCCACACCCTGTCCACAGCACCATCCCTCTTAGCCAAGAAAGGGATAATTAATAAAAGTGGTAACGTAGGACCACGTCTTGACAAAAGCTTATTTTTCGGCCACAAGATTCCACACGATGACAGCGAGCTGTAAGGATCAGGACGAACAGAGAGGAACGTACATAACTCAGATATTTAAGAAGTTCTCTGTTCCAGATATCACCTAATAAGTATCCCATGGGAGGGACCTAGCCTCACAGAGGGAAACTGGGCAACGCCGGGTGCCATGCATGAAGACCTCTCCATTTCACATCAGGGCATTGCAAGGCTCTGGCCCAAAACCACATCGTACCGGCCATCGTACCTGGGTCATTTGTGAAAACACATCAGATACTTACAGATGACTGAGCAGATAGGTCCCACTTTGTACTTGGTGCCATGCAGGCTTGTCAGAGACCGGGTAGCCTTTTGGGCCACTTCATTCTAGAGTGAGAGAACCGAGGAAAGGTGGATGGATAACACTTGTCGCTTGAAGAACGGATGCCCAATAGCAGAATGTGGCACGAGGCAGTCTGATTAACTGGACTCCGGTTAACTTAGGCTTAAGCACCATGCCCTTTCGTTTCGGCCATTTTCACGGACAAGCGAGCACTAGCTCACTTCTGTTGGCTTGGAAAATACAACACGAAGACCTTCACTGTGTATGTGTTCTTCCAGGTGTTTGCAACAGCTACACCAGGGTCATTATTTTGCCACCAGCTCTCCTTGCTCAGGGGTGTGGATGGGAATAGGGTGGGAGTGAGGGGCTAAAGAAAATACGTACTGACCCCAGGATGTACCCGGGAAGTGGATTTTTTTTTTTTTTTTTACTAGATCCCTACGTTGGCTTCCTTCCCTATGATTGTCTCTTTTTCCAAGAAGTAGAGCTCAGCAAAATAGTTTCCATTATTTGAGGGTTCCAATTTTGACTGATTGAGGCTTTACTGTCCTTGCTAGGGATAAATGTAAGGTCTTGAACTTGGGTCCAGGAAAACAACCGTACAATTACCAGATGGGGGAAACCTGGCTCGGCAGAATCCTCAGAGAGCCTGGGGGTTTCAGTTGTCAACAAGCCCAACGTGAGTCAACGGCACGATGCTACTGCCAAAAAACTAACGTGACCCTCAACTGTTTAAGCAGAAGTGCACAGTCTGGATGAGGGCAGTGATGGTCATGCTCTGCTCTGTGCTGGTTAACCCACGACACAAGTTTTACACTCACTTCTGGGAGCTACCCTTGAAGAACACGCACAAACCAAGGCATGTTGGGAGAAAAGCAACCAGAATGGCGAGGGAACTTGGGACCATGGTATGAGTGCTTGAGGGAACAGCAGGTATGTAGTAGGGATATGGAAAAACCTAGGAAAAGCAGGTTATCACTCTTCAAGTAATTAACGGATTTGCTTCTTTTCAAAGGGAAACAAACTTGCTCTATGGAGCAAGGTGATAAACCAGGACTGGCAGGTAAAAACCATTAAGGAGAAGGATTTGGGTCTCCATAAGAAGAACTCAAACAATCAATTATACCCCAACATGGAATAGAATCCCTTGGAGGCAGAAAACTGTCCAAACACAGGCTGGCAGAGATGTGAGCACCCAGTTTGGATAATTTAAGGTCATCTGGGTCCACGAAAAGTACCTTTTAGGTTCTTTTCAATCCTAAGGTTCTCTCTGATTTGACCTTGAGTGGTAATACTCACCATCAAAACCCTGAAAATTGCCCTACAGCGCTAACGTCCAACTGACGAGATGAGAGATACGCCTGAATTGGAATAATTTATTCCATTTCTGCCAGGAGCTGCTGTCAATAATGCATTTGAAAGTAAACTGACCAAAAAGTCCCATCTCAGGGTTTACCTCTAACACATGGGTCTCGAAAACCAAGCCTAAAAGCCAAATTGGGAATATCTGCACATTCTCTTCAGCTGGAGATAGCTCTTGCTGAATTATAAGTAGCCCCCGAGATGTCACCATCTGACTTAAGGTCACCACTATTTTGCTCATTCCGAAACAGGAGAGATGATGGAAGGTAGCAGGTTAGGCAGGCTGAGTGTTTTATGCCCAACGTCACACATCGGCACAGCATGATAACCGGTCATAGAGCCGAAAGCACCAGGAAGGTATGAGGCACAGAGCTGGGCGACAGTATTCCCTGGCATACAACAGCATCTGACTACAGAGCTAAGAGCCTCGGGTCCAAATTCAAGTGGGTTATTTCCTAAGCAACAGAGAGCACATCCTGGGAATTTATGGTCAAATTTAGGCTCCTGCTCATCTGGATTAAGGTAACAGGAATCTCATGAATTCTATTTCCCAAAGAAACTTAATTTAGGAAAGTCCACAACCAGTCTTTCAAACATCTGCCAGTACCTCAAACTTCTCAGCAGTTGGACCTATTCATTTGTAACCTGTCACTAGTACACCCCCATCTCAGTACCTGACTGTACAACTGACACTTGTCCACACAATGGACCTTCATGGCTGAGCTGAAATGAAGTTGCAGAAACTTACCAGCTCATCAAAGTTATCAGGCTTGGTACATGTATACCCATAGGGGAACATCAGCAGCTGAGAATAGCTGTGGAGGGTAATGAAGGCCTTGATTCTCCCATGGCTCTTGATGAAGTTCACTATGGATTTCACTTCAACTTCACAGGTACCCTGGGGTCCACGGTAGGAATCAGAGCAAGGGTTGTTGCTGGCTCCAGGTCCTGATGGGATGCAGAAGAAGCCCAGTAGAAACAGTGAGCTTTAAGGAGACACCATGTGGATACATTTACCATGCATCACTAAATTCTTCCTCTGGAAATCAGACCAAGGTTGTCCATGCACTACACCGAGTTGCTGTCTAAGGGCACAGGGGAGGCCAAACTGAAGTGATTCTGGACACATCTCTCTTCTTTAGAAATATGGTTCCTCTATATGGCAGAAAGAGCTATCAAATTAGATCATCTCCTCTCTGTGGGAGTCGCTGGAAGAAAAGCTAGATTTAACATTATAGATGGAATTCCTGCCTTGGGTGGGAGTTGAGCAAGCTCTTTTCTGGGATTGCTTCCAATTCTTAGCGTCCAAGAGTAGAAGATTCTATGCATCTGTACTTCTAAATCACAAAGCCACAAATGCAAGGAACCCTGACACCCTTTGTGCGGTGAGGAAATCACTACACTTGACGACAACGAGGCCACCTTTGGCCTTGATTTTCTCAGCAACTAGAGTTACTCGTGACCACCAAGTGGTCCACTATGACCTGGCCAGGGCTCTGAATGCTAGAAAAACTCCGAGGGGCTGGGTAGGGGCTGGGACTCCCCAGGGTCTCTAAAGGATATAAACAAAGTATAAATACAACCTGTCACTTTATCTCAAGATTAGTTAATAAGAACAATAACATTTGGGGGGCGTGGGGAGCCTGACGTTGAATTCCTGGGCATTGCGCGGTATTTTAGATCGTATGCTTTGATTTTTTTTTCCTACGCTAAAAAAACTATTGTAAAAGCGATGAATGAAGTTGCCACTCATCCACATCCTGTCACAATTCCCTAGTGGGTCCTTTCTTGGTTCAATAATTCTCATTAATTCATTCGTCTGACAAATATTTAGTGATCGCCTAAATCATGCCAGACCTGTACTACGTATTAGGGATAGTACGATGAAAAAGACAGTTCCTAACCTCACTGTTACCAGGCCTAATGAGAAAAATACAAACAAATTTCAATTCTGTAATTAGAGAAACACAGGGGTTTTAACTGGTCCCTACAAGCATAAAGGAGCCCCCCAACCAGCCTGCCAAAAAATTAGAGCCACGAGTCAACGAGACCAGAGCAGCAAGCCAGCATTTTCCCTCTGAATCTGTTTTTGAAAATCAATTTCCTAATCCTATTTGTTCTTTTTAGTTTGATTTCTCGAAACATCCAGAGATGATGTAATGCTTCTCCTCTGAGTAGATCCTAACCCCCTCTAGTGGTTGGTCTGGAGCTTCCTGAGGCCTCCCGCCATTGTGCCGAGTCTCGCTCTGAAAACTCAGAAGCGAAGCCGAGCTGGGCTACAGCTTGTGGGAAAACTAAGATGTGAGACAAAATATATTAAATGCTGCTCAGAGATCTGGGACAGCGCTGCGCGCCTGTGAAGGGAATGTACTTAAGTGTTTTTTAAATGGGTTTTTAAATGGCTTCAATCCTGAATGGGCTTAGCAGGCTGACGACACTGCACAACCATGCAAAATAGCCAGTTGGGCCAGACAACTTCGGACCATCCCTGGGGGGCAAGGCCCGGCGCTCACCTCCAAACCCTGCATCCCAATTCCGGTTAAGATCAACACCAACACAGGGGCTTCCGGGTACCCTGGACCGACTCTTCCGCCACATACGATTCTTTAAAATCCAACCGAAAGAGAACACAGAAAAAAAGAAGGACCGTCACTCAGCCTGATGAGAAGGTCCCTTTAGAATTCTGTTAATTTCCCTTGCTTCCTCCCGGGAAGGTCCCTTTGGAATGATGCTAATTTCCCTTGCCCACAAAGGTGGCGAATAGTCCTCCTCCAGGGTTCTGCCAGGAGCTTCTTGGTCATTTCACTGAGACGAGAAATAATCCCCATCTCTTCAAGTCAATACCTGCCAAACCATTTTCCATAGAATACCAGTTCTCTTAACAATAACAGAAAATAAAAACAACAATAAACAAAGCGGGGAGAGAGCAAGGGTTCTGTGATGGAATCTTTCAGGAAAATATAGAGCTAAATTGGCTAATTTACTTCAGCACTTCTAGGGTTTTTTGGGTTTTTTTTGTTTTTTTTTAACACTTTCATGTTTTCTACGATGCTCCAGGAGGGGGATACAGTAGGCGGTACTTCCCAAACTTGACTGTGGAACTCTCTATTCATAGGGTATCTGAGTACTAGTATTTGTACGAGTTCTTTTTAAACGCCCGTTGGAAAACACTACCGTACTCGGCTCCCTCCAAAAATAAACTTGAAGCTCTGATTCACTCTGAATATATGTGGGGTCACAGTTGCCACAACGGTGTTTTGTAATGAGACTTTAAATGAAAAAAGAAAAGAAACTACGTTACTCCTTTTAGTGATATTACAGAGGATTTCTTCTACAGATTGTAAGTAACATGCCGAATGCATTGTACTGCCTACCCAAATCCTACTGCCATCTAATTGTCAGCAGGTAGCATCCGCCTCCTCTTTTCTATCAATCCCACCACAAAAAACGCAGAGAGAATCGGAACAAATCTCCTAGGTGACTCACTGTGAACGCTGAGCTCTAATAGCCCAGCCTAACCGCTGAAATGGGCTCTGACCGCGGCAATACGTAAAGACATCATGTGCTGGAATAAGGTGATTATAAACGCCACTATGTGCCTCCATCCAGGGCCACTACTGAGAAATTAGTCATTCCACTTTTGCTAAATCAAGAACAGAAAGATTACGTTTGTTTGTTAAAGTCCTACGCATCTCCATCAACTCTTATTGAAGAAGAAAAAGGTCCAGGCTTACTTTGGTTTGAGAGAACACATATCCATCGGGGTTCGTAACCGGCAGCAGGAAGATATCCATCGTGTCCAAAATGGAAGTGATGGCGACATCAGTTCCATAACCAGAGGCAATCTGAGCAGAGACAACAAATATGTCAATCTCACACTCCCCTTTCACCAGGGAACAAGGGATGGAATAGTAAGACAGTGTGGTTTTTTTTCAAACATGAACCAGATACCACGACCACGGTCATGACCATGACCAGATACTGCCGGTCAATGAGAGCCTGCCAGGACTACAGTCCGGTCTCCTGCAACGCTCCTGTGTTCAATACGTCAATGTCTATACTTTTATCTCTAGTCAGGATAATTTACTTATATGAAATAAAACGCAGATATCGCCTATCCATTCTCTCTCAAAAGCAGAATTCTTTCTGTTCATTCTGGGAAAGCACTTCGCGATGGCGTTGTATGGCTTACAGGGGAGCTAAGAACCAAAGAAATGTTTTTCAGTTTTTTCTTCGTCGTCACATAGGCAGGCTTTCCAAAAGTACTCATGACAAACAACAGATTACTTAAATGCGTAGAGACTTTTCTGAAGATACAGAGAACCGGTTAAATTCCATTTGGGGAATTAAATTTCTACTTGCCATCAATTGCAGTAGGGCTGGAGTTTCTGCTGGATTAAAATTTATTCATTTCCTGTGCTCAGCCATCCTAAGGCATTATTATTCAACTGTTAAATATCCATTTCATAATACCCTAAAGGTAACTGCATTTTAATTGAAGGGAAAAATGTATCAGTCGGTATGCACGTGGTTGCACATGCTTGAATGATCTGATGTGGATTGATTTCCTTTGCTCATGAATTAACATTCTGATTTATAGCGTGTCATTTTTGAATTACTTAAGCAATACCAGACTAGGTCACACCCAGCCCGGTGTCCTGACTCTAATTCCAACGAACATGTGGAAGAAAGGTATTGCCACACTCCGACTTCAAAACCTGATGTGGAAACTTTTCAGAAAAACCCAAAAACCCTTAGCTAATTTCACTTTGGATCCGTAGGCCAGAGTAAACTCTTCTGGCACCCATTTCTATTTTCCATCTGAGCCCCTTTGGTGATTTTGTAGATTTCTAGCACAAAGTCCCTCAGCCCTCACGGCTCCAGGCAGCGAAGCAATTTTTCTCTAGTCTGTTCTTATGCTGAAATCTGACTCCTGGGGTCCTTATACTTACCACCCTCTCAATCTCTTCTGGCGGTGTCTGTTAACCGAGCACACAGTGGCCGGCAGGCCCAGGGACAGTGCAATACAGAAATACGAAAAAAGGTTGAATGGGCCTGCTTCCTGCCAGTACGACAAGAGAAAGCCTCCCCGAGAGCATCAGCGTTGGCCGTTCGGATCACAAAGACTGTTGTGTGTTTGGGTGGGGCCTAACCCAGAAAGTCAAAATAATCGAGGAATTTTAGGAAAAACGACCTTATTTGCTGTCCACAGCGCAGTAGCTTGGGTAACCCACTCGCGAGCATGGATCCCGGCGTCTAACCAGATGGCCGGCTTGTCTCCTCCGGTGCTGAACTGTGAGACAAGCGTAGAAACGTGAACGGCTCCACCTCTGCGGGCTCCTGTCCCCCCTCTTTTCCCCCAGGGGCCTTGTCTGTCCCTCGTTCTGTACTTGATGTGATCGAGAGAGAAGGAGGAGGTGTAGACAGTGATGTTGTCAACTAACTCTTCCCATTTCACGTGATTTTCCTGGCCCCGTGCTTTTACCATAAGTTTAAATGCAAGCTAACAAGAGGGCGTGGACTTTCTTTTTGATGTTTGTAAAAAAAATCGTTGCGGGTAACGTAATGACATGAAAACACAGGTTCATCATTTGGGGTAAATTTTCTAAAACAGGTTACAGACTAGTGCGATGCCATTTTGATTCTCTCGAAAGGCCAGTTCACGCATGTCTATATACGTATGCACACAACCATCTGAAAAAAGGAAGAGGGGGAAGAAGAGAGAACACAGACATAGCAAGATACACAACAAAATATTAACACCGATCACCCCGTAGTTGTGGAATTAGGAACATGGGGATGCTTTTCCTTTTTTGTTTCTGTTTTCCAACTTGTGCACCGATTGTGTTATTTCTGTGATAAAAATGCTTGGGATAACCTTTCGAGTCCTTCATAGAAGCAGAATAGGTAGTAGGCTCTGGAGGTGTTTTCCAGAGTTTAAATTTTATGACCTAAGGGTCTCAGTTTTATTTGGAAGAGTGGCTTTATCAATTGGATCAGTAAATGGGAAGGAAAAGAGGATGGTTGTTTGCACCATCAACTTCTGTCTCAGTGCTGCATTCTAAACATAGCAGATAAGGTAAATGAGAAATGCAAATCCTTGCTAAAAATTACATTTCATGGGCTTTGAGAGTTTTAGTTGAAAGGGTTTCATATCTTTTCCTCCAAAGAGCTCAATTGTAAAAAGCGGACCTTTCAAAAAAACACAGAACATTCTCAACCACGAACCACCCTAGATAAGAGAAGGCCAGGACAATCCAAGGGGGAGAAGAATCTGGGATTTCCTGGCCCAATGGTAGCAGTAACACAGAAAAGGAAATTTTTTTTAAAGAAGGTAGTAAATATTAGCAAATGTACCACGGTGTCATAAAATAAGCAAACCACTCCTCTCAAGCCTGCTTTGGGAGAAACACTCTGGAGAAATCCATCTGTCCCAATGAGTCCCTTGGTTCTCAGCCATAACATTTCCAAATTTAGTAGGGAGTTGTGACATTATCTTTCTGTTTTTCTTTCCCTCTCTCTCTCTCTCTTTCACAAACTCTTTCTAGGAAACTCGGAAATAAATTTCATTCTTTCTGGGCAAAGTGCAAAAGCTTGAAACTATCAGCACTAAGACTGTCAGAGGTTACAGGCTGGAGTAAAACCCTAACCCTTTTCAACTAGCACCAAGAAAGAAAGGAAGGAAGGAAGGGAGGGAGGAAGGGAGGAAGGAAGGAAGGAGGGAAGAAGAGAAGGAAGGAAGGAAGGAAGGAAGGAAGGAAGGAAGCAAGGAAAGAAGGAAGGAAAAGAAAAGCCTTCGTTTTCTGGGCATTTGCCTGCGCAGTTAAGTTGCCCTGTCATTCTCCTGCTCGCTGCAGGAACGCTTCTGTTTTTTAAATGCAGCTCAGGCAAGTACTTGGCGCTTTTTTTCTTTGTAAATCTCTTACTTTAAAAATGAGAGAGAAAAGAAAAAGAGAAGAGAAACAAGGTACAGAACTCCTACCTTGATTAATTACAGAATACCTCCCCCATTCTCCCCTGCTCACCCCAAGGCGGCACCCCTACGTCCATCTCCTCCCCCCCCCCCCCCCCCCCTGGGCCCCCCCCCCCCTCCCCCAAACCCCCCCCCCTCATCGCGGGGCCCGCACCGCCACCCCCAACCTTCCCTCACTCTGGGGCCCTCGTCATTTCCTCCACCACCCCCTCTCACCCTGGGACCCTCGTCACCTCCTCCATCCGCCCCCCTCGCCCTGGGGCCCGCACCGCCTCCCCCTTCCTCCGTTCCTATTGGCGCGTTCGCCTCTGGTTCCCGGAGAGTGAATCTATCAAGATGAGAGCATTAATTCACTCCTGCAGACCTGCGTCAGCTTGCGCAGGAAAGAGAAAAAAGAAACAGAAAGGGGGGGCGGGGGTTGTGGGGAGCTGGATACTCAAAACCAGCAAGGACCGGTTAGGAGGGGGAAAAAAGGGGGAAAGGGAAAAAAAAAAAAAAAAAAGGACCCGCTCTGCAGGCAGAGCCAGGACTGACGGCCCGCCTGGGAGGACCGGGATTCTAGAAGCCTCTCGGGAGGAAAACCCACAGCTGCACCTGTGTACCTTGAGCACGTTCATGGGCCGCTTTTCGAAAGAATGGCCAATGTTCACTTTGCTCACTAGACCGGGGTGCTCGGCAACGATGTTATCCATTGCTTGGGAAATCTGCAGTGTTTAAGATGAACAAACAGACATTTGCAAATGAATGACGTGACGCCCCCGTGAGCGACTTTTCCCCCCTCCTCCACTCCCACTCCCTCCCGGCCCCGGAGAGGGCCGCGCGGCCGACGCCGCAGGATGGGGGACGCGGGGAGCGGAGGGGAGAGATGATGAGTCACCGGGCGTCTGCAGGGGCCGGCGAGGGGGGGAGCCATTTTGTGGCAGCGGAGGCGGCTCGTTCCACTTTTGTGCTTCCGACAAAATGGCCCTTGTCTGGCTTGCCCGAGGCCGTCCCCCGCCCAGCCCTGCGGGGCGGCGTCCCCCGCTCGCCCTCCCGGGCGGAGGGCCGCGACTACCAGGGGCACCCGCAGAAAGGTGGCTTTGCGGGCAGCGGGGCGGGTTCACGCCGGGGGCGCCGGCCCGTGAGGCGTGTCCGCCGCCGGCTACCTCGGGCCCCTCTTGGCGAGGCTGATGGAAACGCTGCGCCGCTGCGTCCGGGGCTGGGCGTGAGACGTGTCGGGACAGTGACCGGCAGGCAAAACAGCCCCTCCAGGGGCCGCTGCCGGCACCTGCTGTCCGCGGGACACGGACGCCGGTGTGCGAGGCCCGGGGAGCGCGCGGGAGCGCCTCGCTTGCTCCGCTCCCTTTTCCCCTCGCTCTCCCCAGTGGTTCGCAGTCCCTTGTCCGCAAGCCGTCGGGGCCTTGCGTATTTCAAATAAAGAATCGTGGCGGCGCTTCGTCGGGGCCTTGAGTATTTCAAATAAAGAATCGTGGCGGCGTTTCGTTTTGGGGTTTTAATTTCAGAAGGGTCGTGGGAAGCGTATGTTGCACATGATGCACGTGGCCTGGCTCCGTGTTCGAACACGTTCGTACTGCCGGCGGTGAAACAAATGAGTAGCAAGGCAGTTCAGGGCAGAGTTTGTCCCCAGATGCGTTTAGGTCGGGTCAGCTTTTGCCATCGGATAAATCGGGGGGGGGGGGGGACGATTGATTTCAGGGTTCTTTGCATTTAAAATTGGTGATTTAGGGGATGAGTTCCTACCAGATCTCTCCCCCGCCCTGGCTCTTTCCTATTCCCCCGCCTCTCCCTGTTCCCCTCCAACCCCACCTCCCCACCTCACCCCCACCCCGTCTTGTCACCCCCTCCCCTCCATTCCCCCACTCCAAATCATTTAGTGCAAATAGACCCCCTGTGGACCCTGAGAAAAGCTCAGTGTCACAAAGAGGCAAGTGCGGTGCGGCCCTGCCCAGGTGTCCAGGGGGCAGCTTGTGACCCAGCTGGAGGAAAGGGGGCATTCTTCAGGTCAACAGAAAAGACAGCAGAGACCTCACAAGCCTCGGCTTCTATGAGGTCTGGGCACATCCGTCAGGCTGGGAGACCCCACCCTCCGCTGGCAGGCAGAGGTGTCTGTCTTCATCAATTCCAGCCATGAAGCACAACTCTCAGGTGGCTTCGTGGGTAGCACAGGTCAGAAATTGGCCAAGGGGCCTTGAGGGGAGAGGCTCATCAGCATGAGCGGCTGTGTGCTCCCTGAAGACTCTCCTAGACGGTTCCAACTAATGGAATGGCTCCTGGAATGGGTATGTGGGCTTCAGGTCCTGCCTTAAATAAGCAGGGACACTGATACTGGCTGTGAAATCCCAGAGAAAATTGGAGAAGTTAGGAAATAGTAGGAGAATACTTGCCATTAAATCACCAGGCCGAAGCAAAAGCCTTGTCATCAGAGGAGAAAATGGCCCATTGCTCTGATACTCATTTTGAAACACCTACCTCTTCCAGAGTATGATAAGCCTCAAAGTTGAAGTTGCCATTCCGTTCTCTTCTCTGATTGAGTAACATCTCTTCGTTCTCTTTGTCCAACAGAACCTAAGATAAAACCAGTTGCACTTCTGATTAGCTTATAGCCATGCATTTGCATCTACAGTTGTGAAGGAAATGCTAAGACCCTGGTCCTCAGTCCAAGCATCCTCTTCCGGTCCTCCAGGCTCTGGGGTCACGCCTTTCCTCCTTTCTGAGAGCACCCTGAAAGGGGAGGAGGCATTAACGGGACTTTGGGGCCAGCCAGATGCTGAAAATATAGGATGACAGTCCTGTGGTTGCCTTTCTGGGAACCCAGGGCCCGAGTTAACCCCCAATTAAAAACTAAATGAGGGGCGCCTGGGTGGCTCAGTCAGTTAGGCATTCAACTCTTGATTTTGGCTCAGGTCCTGAACTCACAGTTCCTGGGTTTGAGCCCCACGTCGGGCTCCGCGTTTACAGTGCGGATCCTGCTTGGGATTCTCTCTCTCCCTCTCTCTCTGCGCTTCCCCCATTCGTGCGCACACGATCAATCTCTCTAAATAAATAAATAAACTTAAATTAAATGAGTGACGTTTTACTTTTATTTACTTCAGCTAACATGCTTTGGTTTGCGCTCTGTGTTTCATGCCAGGGACTCTCTTTTGCCCTTTCCCTCAAATTTTGTTTTTATTACCATATCCTACTCATGCCAAATGCAGACAGGAGAGGGACAGTGCCTCCCTACCCACTCTGCAGGGTAGCCCCGATGGCAGGAAGGCCCTTGTGGCACCCACAGGTCCTTTCCCTGGCAGAGGGTATTCAAGGAGAAAAAAGCATGGACCTTCAGTTCATGTGGACCAGCAAGGTCTGTGGAATAAATACCTGAACATCTTCAATCATGATGGAATAAGCAATTCCCTGGGATTCCAAGAAGACTTTGACCGCCTGGACGCTGACAAAGGGAACTCGGACATGGGCTGTCTCCCCTGGGATGGTTGGTGATTTCCAGAAATCAAGCTGGAAGGGGTAAAAGGCCAAGGCAATACATGGGTCATTCCAGGGAAATGGACAGCTCAGCATGGATAGATTTCCAGAAATCAATTTGTATCCATTTTGCCTCCAGCCCACAAGACTAGAATCATTATGGAGTCACTGTGATATGGCAAGAGGGTCTTTTTTTTAAATATCCAAGCATGAACATATGTGTTATATTGTTTTTCCCCCCCTGTGGTTAGATATTAAAACTGACAGAAGGCAAAGATTATTTAAAACTATGGCAGTTTTTTTTAACAGTTGACATTCAAGTGATCCAATTCATTTCATAACAGAACATTAATACCGTAAATTATTGGAGGAGGGAAATAACGCATTAAAGCTGTTCGGCAATTTTTCGAAGTAACTTTCACATTTGATCTCTCTTTTCACTCGTACAATAAACCTCTGAGATAGAAGAATGGCATGTTTATCCTCATTATACTGAACGGGATCATGAGACACAGGGAAGGCAGGTGACTTGCCCGATGTCGCAGACTTGAAACTGGAGCCTGGGTTTTCCACACCCCAGCTCCAGAAGTTAACATTTCACACCATGTCAAAGATGAGCCACAGTCCAAAGTAAGAGATCCAGTCATCATGTCTAACTGTGCAGTAGTCATGTGGCAAAACAGAAACTCCCTGTAGGACAGATACCTGAAGGTGTTCTTCAGCCTCCAATTCCACCAGATGTCTTATTTGTTCTTCATTCCTTGGTACGACCTCGAGAACCTGGTCCCTAAGGATATTAACCAGACATGACCTTAAAAGCAAACCCTGGACACCGTTTCCTGTTGCGTTACGCCTGCTGTTAGTCTCCGCACATAGGAAGGAGTTTAATGAAGCGGTTAATAATCTCTTTGACAATCGAGAAACTAATAAAAGGTATACTGACCCGTATCCCCAGAATGAGGAGCTTACTTCCCCTGAGGAAATGGTATCTAGATAATAATTAAGAGGTGTACCTACTCCTAGCAGGAAGCTTGCCATTAAAGTTACCTTTCCTTTAGCTAATGATTATTTCTAAAATAACACCTGCTGGTCATAAAGCGATAGCTTTGAAAACTCTTTCTGCCTCTCAGAAATGAGGTTGGGGCTTTTTTTTTTTTTTTTTTTAAGTGGAATAATTAGTTTGGTGCTTGTGAGAGAAATCGAATTCACATCTGGGTAGACCTAGGACGTTTTTGTTGTCGTCATTAACTGAAATGTATCAGAGTGCCGTCTCCAAAGCCCATTCATGTGACCCAAACTTGGGGTGTGCCAAAGACAATTAGGACGCTGAAAAATCATGAGTGCTTCTCACTCCGTGCACCCATCCACACTTTATCTTTGATAAAGGATATCAAGGACACCTTGGCAGGAAAGAGAAGTTGGAAAACAAGCCAACGCATATCCTTAGAAAAGAAATTTGGGAGTAGATCTGGATTTGTATAGCCCTTCCTCAGTGGTAGCGGTTTGCCTTCTACCGCTTTCTCCAAGTAGGCTGCCTTCCTGAGTCACTGCCCTGAGCATTTGTGCAGTGGGGAAAGGGTTGGTATAGAGCCCTATACAAGGACCAGAACCCGGGTCTTCTGAAACCAAGTGCCGTGCAAACTTCCAGTGAACGCTAGCAAAATAAGTAACAGACTGTGAGATCTTCAAGGCTCTTCTGCCTCCAGGTATCCACCTGCCACATGATCTGAAAATTCTTCCATTTGAGTCTCATTCCTTTTGTTTAGTGCACAGACGCCCAGGAGTCCTCTTTTATAAGGGGAAGGTACTGAGCAAAGTACTGCTTTGGGCTAATGTTTACTGGTCTGTGTTTTGAGGAAGAGTAACCCTTTGAGTTTCTCCGCACGTTAAAAAAGAAAAGTGGGGAGGAGTTTGATGATCAAAAAAATGGGTAAACGTACCAACCTAGATCCCTTCTTATAGATTTACAATGCATATGAATTTAGTAAAAGTCACTAGAAATCCTATAGTTTGTTAAACCCTCTGATTCCCAAATTTATTTGACCACCCACTTCTTTGGGTCAAATTTATTTGACCACTTCCTTAACTCCCTGGAACACTCTCCAAGAAATGCTGCCTAAAACCTTTCATAGAATCTTGGAACCAATACACTTGGGAGCAAAGGTGAATCCTACAAAGCCGTGAGAGCTGGATTTGGGCTGAAATCTGCAGCGCCGGTTCTCCGACTTCATGAGGTTCCATAGCTGGGGGCACTCGGTCTGAAGGGCAGATATGGAGGATGGAGCCCAGAATGGCTGGGAGGAGGTCGTAGGAGAGTAACCTGTCACTTACTGAGTGAGATGCGCCAAGACAGTAGGCCAAACAGCTTGATTTTCACTGATGTCTACCATCCCTACCTTCTGATCATCAAGGGATGTGAGTAAATACAGAGAGAAAAAGGTATATGTGTTCAGATTTCACTTTGTTTTTTTCCTTTAAATGTCGTTCATCTCTGTTTTTTTGTTTTTTTGTTTTTTTGGTGTTTTTTTTTTTTTTTTTGGTCACTCATTTCTGTTATTCCCACTATCCCCTCTCCAAATCTAAGAGAACTTCTCTGAAACTGCTGAACACTTACACCTTTTTATTCTGCCACCATCCAGTGAGACTCTGTGAATCAGGCAACAAAGTTCAAAGAGGCGCCAGAAGACATAACTTACCCCACAAATGTTTCTCGACAGTAGATATGCCCAAAAAGGGCACCAAAAACCAAGATCAACTTCATGGTCGAGGGTCTTCCCAGAGTCCAGAATTCAGTGTCATTCCTGAACTTTATTTATAGGGCCCATGGCTGAGGCTGATCTGTAGGCAGTCTAAGAACTCAAGTGAATGCCCACATGTTAAAATTCCCACCTGCATGTCAAATTCTCAAGGTCGTAAACACCCACCTGTGTGATATCACCAATTCGTACATTTTCCATTCCCACCATGAGATAACAAATTTTGATGGAAAGAAAACAAAATTGCTAGAGCATTCCAAGGGCAAATCATGTATTTATGATTTAGAACATAAAGTGCCACCAACTCTGACCAGTGATAGAAGCCAGATTAGTAGACCTGAGGTTAAAGTCCTTTCTGGGTCTCTGACTAAAAAACAAAACAAAACAAAACACCAAAAACCAAATAACAAAAAAGGGCACAGCATTTAGACTAATTATTCAGGCATCCTGTCTATCACATTCCATTAGTTTGCTCATTTGTTTATTTTTATAATGTTTACCCTGAAATGCTGCAACCATTCAGTCCACATCTGCTGAATCTCCCTGTAGAGGTGGCCCATTCCCATCCTTACTCTATATTAAAACAAAACAGAAGGCCTTTTAATATTCAATTTTGGACTCTTTCTAAAGTGATCCATCAGCATTTGTACCAAATTGATGTCCTTGTTTCTGTGCTTTTTCCCAAAATGAAAATGTCTTTCTGATTATGACAACGAAAGTGCTTGTTATAGAAAGTTTGGGTAAAAAAGTGTGTTTTATTTAATCACCCATGGTTCCTCCACCCAGTGAAAATCATTTGGTGTATACCTTTCCAAATTTTGTTCTATGTTTTAGAGCTTTCCCTTGAAGATTAGATGATGCCATCCATTCTGATTTTTAAGCAAATGTTTTTTTGTTTGTTTTTTAATGTGTATTTATTTATTTTGAGAGGGAGAGAGCATGAGTAGGGGAGGGGCAAAGAGAGAGACAGAATCCCAAGCAAGCTCCAAGCTGACAGTGCAGAGTCCCACACAGGGCTCAATCCCACAAACCACAAGATCATGACCTGAGCTGAAGCCAAGAGTCAGACACTCAACCTACTGAGCCACCCAGGCGCCCCTGAGCAAAGGGTTTTTTAAACAAAGGTGATCTTCCCTTGTCTATAAACGTAATTCTTCATTAATCTGACTTTGTTCTTCATTGCAAAAGAAAAAGAACTACCTATTTTTAGGAATCATACTTTATTGCATTTAATCATTCACACACATTATGTTCAGCCCAGCAAGAATACGCCACAAAAAAGACACAAGGAATATTTCGTCTGTCCTCTGCATCATTGCTGGGTTAGAATTCTCAAGTACCTGCTTGAAGGGGAAAGCTCTGTGTGTGTGTGTGTGTGTGTGTGTGTGTGTGTGTAGTGTGTGTCTGGTTTCAGAAACTCCTGGATTAACATGTTTTCTCATTCTCTTGGGTGTCAGGGAGAAGACAGAAACCAAGAAATGGAGGCCATCATTCATCCTCAAATGCCCAGCACCTACCAAGTAAACAGTAGTCATAGAAATTGAAATGAATATACTTGGAAAATCAATAAAAGCTTCTTGGAAAAATGGGGTCTGAGCCGAATGAGTCTTTCTTTTTTTTACATTTATTTATTTATTTTTGACAGAGAGAGAGAATCCCAAGCAGGCTCTGTGCAGCCCAGAGCCGAACACGGGACTCGATCTCACAAACTGCGAGATCGTGACCTGGGCCAAAATTAGGAGTTGGCCGTTTAATGGACTGAGCCGGCCAGGTGCCCCTGAGCTAAGTGAGTCTTAAGGCAGGATTTCCTGAGGGGGACCTGGGGGGGAGGGAAACATGAGAAAGGTACAGAACTGGAGAACACACGGCAGACAGTTGGGCCTAGCAGGGCACCGCTTGGGCAGATGTGTCCCTGGGCATGGTGAGAAAGGTAAAATATGAGAAGAAAATATGAGAAGAGCCGATAGTAAGGACCTCACAGTCCAAGAGAAGGAGTTTACACCTGAGGAAAGGGAGCTATGGAGAGCGGCAGGAGGTTGCTGAGCCAGTAAGTGATTGAGGAAGGCAGTCCTAAGAATGATGACTCTTGCGGGATGGGCTGCAGGGCAGGGACACTTTAAGCAGAGAGCCAAGTAAGGAGCTTCCTGGAACAATCCAGATTGCAAGTGACACGCTTGGACTAGGTGGTGGTGGCGGAGGGAATGTGTGAGATGGGCTCCAAGATATTGCAGGGGGGAGAACCCCGGGTCTGTGGTGAGTGACTGGAGCCTGACCAGATGGGAGAAGTCGGGGACAGGATGCCTTCCGGCGGGTGTTAAAAGAGGGGCGGGTCACGATCTCCACGCTGCCTCCCCAAAGCTCAGCACCCACGCGTCACACTGTGAAGTCCCACCTTAAGGATTTGTGTTATCACCCTTACAGCACGCTTTCGAACAAAGAGGACTTTTTGCTGGGGAGTACTACCCAATGAACTGAATTCACTATGTCAGAGATTTGCGAGTTCTCTCCTCTTCCTGAAAAGGTTATTGGAAATGAACCTAGGGGCACCTGGGTGTCTCCGTCGGTTAAGCATCCAGCTCTTGGTTTCGGCTCACGTCATGATCTCACAGTTTGGGGGTTCCATTCCAATGTGGGGCTCTGTGCTGACAGCCTGGAGCCTGCTTGGGATTCTGTCTCTCTCTCTTTGCCCCACCCCCCCTCCAAAAAATAAATAAGCATTTTGAGAGAGAGAGAGAGAGTGGGAGAGGGGCAGAGAGAAAGGGAGACACAGAATCTGAAACAGGCTCCAGGCTCTGAGCTGTCAGCACAGAGACCGATGCAGGGCTCGAACCCAGAAACTGCGAGATCATGACCTGAGCCGAAGTCATATGCTCAACCCACTGAGCCACCCAGGCACCCCCCAAAAATGTCTTTTAAACAGGAAGTGAGCCTACAGCTGCAGTAGGCATCCGAGAGAAGCCCGGACCCCACACTCCTGAGCCTCAAGAGTGAGAGAGAATTCGAGGCCGATGCCTGAGATGAGCAGAATGAACATTGCCTGGAACGGACAAAAACAGTAATTTTAAAAAACAAATAGAAATCAGAGAAGGAGAAAACACAAACCTCAGTTGGAGGCCGTAATGAAAACTCCAGAAAACACTGTTTATGTCTCTCTGTCACTGACAATGGAACCAGATTTTTAGCAGAACAGAGCACCATCCTTTCCACTGCCTCATCGTTCTGGAAGCTGGATTAAACTGGATAAAATCTCTTTTTAGATAGCCGTATTGAGATATCCTTGACCTACAATAAGCTACATATATTTAAAATACGCCACTCGGTAAGTTTTGACACGTGCATGCACCCAAGAAACCCTCACCACAAGCCACATCATAAACGTATCCATCAGCCCCAATAAAGCCCATTTTTGAGAATCACTGAGAAAATCTCCAACCGGAAAGAGATCATCGGAGCCCCCTCGCTCTGCAGATGAGGAAATGAGGCACCAGGGAGGAGGCGGTCCACGCAAAGCCCCCCGATGAGGGCTGATGAGAGGTGGAGCAGGTACCAGGAGCTCCGTCCTCGCTCTGCGGGTCACTGCTCTGACACTGGCCTGTCCCGTTATCCCAAGTAATTCTTCTCTGCTCTAGGAAAAGACCGTTTGAGACCAAATACTTCTTTATCAATCTATCAGTGGGGAAGCTGTAATTTAGAAAGAGAAAGATGATAGCTCTCTTTAGAAAAGGGCTCTAATGGCATGTTACTTTCTATTAAGGATGATGTTAGGCACACTGCCCACTTTTGCCCTTTAACCCCAGGAAGTAAGCGGCCTGATAGTAAGGAGAGTGAAGGATTAAATGGAACCACGGGAGACGCGACTACAAATTAAACCCTCCAGCAGAGCTTCCAGCCTCCAGAGCACTACAAAATCAAAACTCTGAATGCCTTGGCGTGTGGAAGCATTATTATTCATAGTAAAAAGAGTCCTGCAGCTCTGTGAGTAAACTATTAATGATGTATTTCAGAACATTCCGGATTACATAGACTTCTGCGCTCTGACCGGAAAATACACAAAATCATAGCGTCTGAAAAACAAATGCGCTCCAAATTTCCATCAGCCAAACTTCAAACCAAATTTTCCATCAGAGGAAGATGAAGACGATAGGAGTTGCTTGGTTGTCCGGCACCCAGGAACAGGCAACTTTAAAATCTTACGGTATTTGCTCTGTTTGGACAAATACACCACGGTTATCTAAGAAGTAAACATTAGGGCAGACTGGGTGAAAGGCAGATAGGAACTCTCAATGCTGTCCTGGCACCTTTTCTATAAATGTGAAATTGTTTCAAAAATTACTCCAAAATAAAACGTTTGTTTCAAAAAAAGATAACCTCTGGGAAGCCACATATAAAAACAATGAAGAGATGATATACAGTGGGAAATACGCACAGCTATTTATTTGTTTGTTGCAGTATATACTTTAAAGGATTAATATCTTCACTATGTAGACAGCACTTAGAAAACTCTACAGGAAAGTATCTTACAGAAAATTGACAATAGCATAGGATGCCTCGTTGGCTCAGTCGGGAGAGCACGTGACTCTTGATCTCAGGTTGTGAGTTCAAGCCCCACGCTGGGTGTAGAGACTACTTAAAAATAAAATGTTTAGGGGCTCCTGGGTGGCTCAGTCGGTTAAACTGCCGACTTTGGCTCAGGTCATGATCTCACGGCTCGTGAATTCGAGCCTCACATTGGGCTCTGTGTTGACAGCTCAGAGCCTAGAGCCTGCTTGGGATTCTGTGTCTTCCTCTCTCTCTCTCTCTCTCTCTCTCTCTCTCTCTTCCCCTCTCCCACTCATGCTCTGGCTCTCTCTCCTTCAAAAATAAATAAACATTAAAAAAATTAATAAAATAATAAAATAAAATGTTTTAAAAAAAGAAAAAGAAAGTGGACAATAACAATAGGAACACAAGTGCACACACACATACACACAAATATATGACCAATTTTCTCAAATGTTCAATATCTCTAATAACCAGATAAATTCTATGTTTAAAAATGAAATGCCATTTTTTTCCCTGCTAAGTTGGCAAAATTGTTGGGCTTTTGGAGTGTTATAGATGTCTGTTTGCTTGCTTATGTTTAATATTACCCAGAACTGCTGAGGGTTTGGGAGCATGAGCACTAGTGAAAGGGTATATGCTGTTACAGCCTTCCAAGAGAGGGATTTGGCAATTGAAGTCCAAAAATCTACCAATGCGGACCTCCGCGCCTGCCATTCTACTCTTAGGTGCTTGTTCTAAGAAGATCGTTATGGACAGGCACAAAGATTTACCTGGGGTTGATATCGTTCCAAATGGTGAAAACTTGGAAGAATCCTGATGTTTTCTAACTGGCAATTGGTTAAATCAGGCAGAAATCCACACAAACCAAAGATGAAGGGACCATTAAAAATGATGTTGTAGGGGCGCCTGGGTGCTTCAGTCAGTTAAGTGTCCAACTCTTGACCTTGGCTCACGTCATAGTCTTAGGGCTGTGGGATCGAGCCCGCTATCAAGCTCCGCACTGAGCATAGAGCCTGCTTAAGATTCTCTCTCCCTCTCCCTCTGCCCCTTTCCCCAGCTCATATGTGTGCTCTCTCTCTCCAAAAAATAATAATAAAAAAAAAAGCTTTCAATAAATATTTGAAAAATAATGTTAAAAAAAAGAGTATGTAAAGACCTGGAAAGATGTTCACAGAATATTACATTTTTTTAGAAAAAACCCACTTACAAAACAAAACGATTATATAGGGGAGAAAATGATTATATACGGAGGAAGAAAATACCCCCAAAGGTTAACCTAATGATTTGTCTACACAAATGGCCAAAACTTTTGCATGGTTGGCAGTAATGTTAATTTTCTTCATTTTGCTTAAAATTTAAATAAAAAGAAAGAAAGACCAAATCTCCCTCTGAGGTGGGATAGGAAACTACAGACCCCAGCATCTTTCCTTGGTCTCACCTTGGTTTGGCAGCCCTCCTAATACTGTGCTTTCTAGGCTGGCTTTCCTTTTGGCCTGTGAGTTCCCGATTTGAGTTCCCCCTAATACTCCGTTTTCTCACCTGTCAGTATTTTGGGGCTCCCCAGAGCTCACCACCCCAGCAGCTCTCTGCTGCCCCCTCCTGCCCCCAGCAGACAACCACTGTGTCGATCCAGTGGGATCCAGTTTACACTGGGCCATTACACAAATTCTTTTTGGTATTAAGTCAGTTGAGAACAAACAGACTCCGTAGATCATTTGCTGTTCGCAGCACCAAGCTCAAACGACCTCCAGTACAATAACTATTCGTCTTTCCTCAGCTGGAAGTCAACAGAGCCAGCCAATGCCAAACTGTGAAGAACCGTCTTCTCATCCTTCTCTTCCTTCTCATCCTTCTCATCCTTCTCTTTCTGCATCAGAAATGCGACCATCCCATTTATGGTCCCGGTTCAGGATCCATGAATGGATCCCTCATTTATGGAATATCTCCGACATGACCGGCGCGGTTAAGTAATAGGGCTTCAAAGATGGATAAGATTTTATCAGCCAAAGAGCTCGATGTCTAGACCAGCAGTGTCCAATAGACCTTCTATAATGATGGAAATGTTCTATATCTGTGCTGTCCCATAAGCAGCCACCAGCCACATGTGGCGATTTTTTTTTTAAGTTTCTTTATTTACTTTGAGAGAGACAGAGCGAGTGAGCAGGGGAGGGACAGAGACAGAGAGAGAGAGAGAGAGAGAGAGAGAGAGAGAGAGAGAAGCCCAAGCAAAGCAGGCTCCAAACTGTCAGTACAGAGCTTAATGCGAGGCTTGAACTCACAAACCGTGAGATCGTGACCTGAGCCCAAATCAAGAGTCAGACGCTTAACCGACTGAGCCACTCAGGTGCCCCTTATTAATTCTGTAAAAGTTTGTTTATTTATTTTGAGAGAGAGAGAGAGAGAGGAAGCGTGAAGTGGGGGAAGGGCAGAGAGACAGGGTGAAAGAGAATCCCAAGCAGGCTCCTCACTGTCACTGTCAGTGAGGAGCCTGATGTAGGGCTCGAACTCATGAACCGTGAGATCATGACCTGAGCTGAAACCAAGAGTTGGAGGCTTAAGTGACTGAGCCACCCAGGTGCCCCGCCACATGTGGCTATTGACCACTTTAAATGCGACTAGTGGGGTGCCTGGGTGGCTCAGTCGGTTGAGCGGCCGACTTCGGCTCAGGTCATGATCTCGTGGTCCGTGAGTTCGAGCCCCACGTCGGGCTCTGTGCTGACAGCTCGGAGCCTGGAGCCTGTTTCAGACTCTGTGTCTCCCTCTCTCTGACCCTCCCCCGTTCATGCTTTGTCTCTCTCTGTCTCAAAAATAAAACGTTAAAAAAAAAAAATTTTTTTTAAAGAAATGTGACTAGTGTGACTGGGGAATTGAATCATTTTATTTTATTTTAATTAACTTTAACCTAAATTTTAGAGCTAAAACAGTGTAAAATATTTTCCCTTTAAACACTTTAATGTGTTGGTAGGACATTTTTAACTGTTGAAAATTCAGCATCCGAATTGAGATATGCTGTGAGTGTAAAATACACACGAGATTTCAAAGACTAGTATGAAAATTAGAATATAAAATATCTCATTAATAATTTTTATATTCATTGCATGTCAAATGACAGCATTTGTTAGATAGTATACCTAGTGTAGATTAGATAGTATACATATCTTGGGTTGATAGAACATTATTAAAATTAACTGCATCGGTTTCCTTTTCCTTTTTAAAAATATTTATTTATTATTTTTTTAATGTTTATTTATGTTTGAGAGAAGGAGAGACAGAGTGTGAATGGGGGCGGGCCAGAGACAGAGGGAGACACAGAATCCGGAGCAGGCTCTAGGCTCTGAGCTGTCGGCACAAAGCCCAATGTGGGGCTCGAACCCACAAACTGTGAGACTATGACCTGAGCCAAAGATGGGCGCTTAACTGACTGAGCCACCCAGGTGCCATAAATGTCTATTTATTTTTTAGAGAAAGAGAGAGGGAGAGAGAGAGAGAGAGAGAGCGAGAGAGAGCAGGGGAAACACGGGGAGAGGGAGACAAAGGATCCCAAGCAGGCTCTGTGCTGACAGCAGAGAGCCCGATGTGGGGTCAAACTCATGAACCGTGAGGTCATGAAGTGAGCCAAAGTCAGACACTTAACTGACTGAACCACCCAGGTGCCCTCCTTTTACCTTTTAAAATGTAGTTACTAGAAAATTTAAAATAACGTATGTTATTTCTATTGAATAGCATTGTCTAGACTTAAAAAAAAAAGTGGCATCTAAACAGTCTCCTACTAAAATACATTACAGTTTCCTGCAAATGTGCACAAAGTCTAATACATAAAAATTAAGCAGTAGACTTACCTGATAGAGTAGAGTAATTAATTCTCAAGAGGTAAAAAAAATATCGTAAAATCCTCAATTTCAACATGAATTAAGTAATAACCTTTTATCCCAATTGAAAAAGTAATTCATGCTGCTTGTTAAGAATTGAAACATTACAGAAATAACTGTGAAAGCTAAGGTACTCTTAGAAATAATGAACGGTCGGGGCGCCTGGGTGGCGCAGTCGGTTGAGCGTCCGACTTCAGCCAGGTCACGATCTCGCGGTCCGTGAGTTCGAGCCCCGCGTCAGGCTCTGGGCTGATGGCTCGGAGCCTGGAGCCTGTTTCCGATTCTGTGTCTCCCTCTCTCTCTGCCCCTCCCCCGTTCATGCTCTGTCTCTCTCTGTCCCCAAAAAAATTTAAAAAGTTGAGAAAAAAAAAAAAAAGAAAGAATGAACAGTTTTAGCTATACAAAAAATATATTGTGGGGTGCCTGGGTAACTCAGTTGGTTAAGCGTCTGACTTCAGTTCAGGTCATGACTCGTGGTCCATGAGTTCAAGACCTGCACCAAGCTCTGTGCTGACACCTCAGAGCCTGGAGCCTGCTCTGGATTCTGTGTCTCCCCCTCTCTCTCTGCTCCTCCCCAGCTCGCACTCATTCTCTCTCTGTCTCTCAAAAATAAACATTAAAAATTTTTTTAAGTGGCACAAAAACAGACACTCAGATCAATGAAACAGAATAGACAACTCAGAAATGGATCCACAAATGTATGGCCAACTACTCTTTGACAAAGCAGGAAAGAATACCCGATGGAATAAAGACAATCTCTTCAGCAAGTGGTGCTGGGAAAACTGGACAGCGACATGCAGAAAAATGAACCTGGACCACTTTCTTACACCATACACAAAAATAAACTCAAATAAACTCAAATAACTCAAAATAACTCAAATAAACTCAAAATGGATGAAAGACCTCAATGTAAGACAGGAAGCCATCAAAATCCTCTAGGAGAAAGCAGGCAAAAGCTTCTTTGACCTTGGCCATAGCAACTTCTTACTCAACACGTCTCCAGAGGCAAAGGAAACAAAAGCAAAAATGAACTGTTGGGACCTCATCAAAATAAAAACTTCTGCACAGCAAAGGAAACAAGCAGCAGAACTAAAAGGCAACGGACGGAATGGGAGAAGACATTTGCAAACGACATATCAGATAAAGGGTTAGTATCCAAAATCTATAAAGAGCTTATCAAACTCAATACCCAAAAAACAAATAATCCAGTGAAGAAATGGGCAAAAGACATGAATAGACATTTCTCCAAAGAAGACATCCAGATGGCCAACCGACACATGAAAAAATGCTCAACATCACTCATCATCAGGGAAATATAAATCAAAACCACAATAAGATACTGCCTCACACCTATCAGAATGGCTAACATTAACAACTCAGGCAACAACAGATGTTGGCAAGGATGCAGAGAAAGAGGATCTCTTTTGCACAGCTGGTGGGAATGCAAACTGGTGCAGCCACTCTGGAAAATAGTATGGAGGTTCCTCAAAAAATTAAAAATAGAAATACCCTAGGACCCAGGAATTGCACTACTAAGTATTTATCCAAGGGATACATGTGTGCTGTTTCGAAGCGGTGCACGCACTCCAATGTTTATAGCAGCATTGTCAACAATAGACAAAGTATGGAAAGAACCCAAATGTCCATCGATAGAAGAATGGATAAAGAAGATGTGGTATACATAGACAATGGAGTATTACTCGGCAATCAAAAAGAATGAAATCTTGCCATTTGCAACTATGTAGATGGAACGAGAAAGCATTATGCTAAGCAAAATTAGTCAGAGAAAGACAAATATCATATGACTTCACTCATATGAGGACTTTAAGACATAGAACAGATGAACACAAGGGAAGGGAAGCAAAAATAACATAAAACCAGGGAGGGGGACAAAACGTAAGAGACTTTCAATATGGAGAACAGAGAGTTACAGGAAGGGTTGTGGGAAGAGGAATGGGCTAAATGGGTAAGGGGCATTAAGGAATCTACTCCTAAAATCACTGTTGCACTATATGCTAACTAATTTGGATGTAAATTAAAAAATAATAATTTAAAAAACCCACGTTGTTGTTATCAGTTATTTTTGTTAGTGTGACATGATAACTATATTCTGGGAAGAGCTGAATTATATTCCACAATATGGATGTACTATAATATATTTACACAGTTCTTATTTATGGCATCCAATATTACAAAGAACATTCCTGGGGCGCCTGGGTGGCTCAGTTGGTTAAGCATCTGACTTCGGCTCAGGTCACAATCTCACGGTTCGTGAGTCTGGGCCCCGCGTCGGGCTCTGTGCTGACAGCTCAGAGCCCGGAGCCTGCTTCGGATTCTGTGTCTTCCTCTCTCTCTGCCCCTCCCCTGCTCATGCTCTATCTCTCAAAAATGAATAAACATTAAAAAAAATTTCTTTTAAGAAACATCCTTGTAGTACTTTTCTTTTTAATGTTCATTTATTTATTTTGAGAGACAGAGAGAGTGTGAGTGGGGGTGAGGGCAAAGGGAGAGGGAGAGGGAGAGAGAATCCCAAGCAGGTTCCACGCTCAGTGCCTGGAGGCTGATGTGGGGCTTGATCTCATGACCATGGAATCATGACCTGAGCCAAAATCAAGAGTTGGATGCTTAACCAACTGAGCCCCACAGGGGCCCTGCTTGTAGTACCTTTGTATACTTTTTACGTTTACTTTTTCTGCTTCTAAAATAATATTTGCATAGTAAAAACATTTAAACATAACTGAAAACTCTAACACAAAAAGTAACTACCTCTCATGTTGCCCACTCTCCCTTGTCCCAATCTGTACCTCTGATGACTGTTACCAGTTGGATGTAGTATTCCTCCAGAATTGTTTTCTGTATCTATATTAACCAGCTTAGGGGCGCCTGGGTGGCGCAGTCGGTTAAGCGTCCGACTTCAGCCAGGTCACGATCTCACGGTCCGTGAGTTCGAGCCCCGCGTCAGGTTCTGGGCTGATGGCTCGGAGCCTGGAGCCTGTTTCCGATTCTGTGTCTCCCTCTCTCTCTGCCCCTCCCCCGTTCATGCTCTGTCTCTCTCTGTCTCAAAAATAAATAAAAAACGTTGAAAAAAATTTATATTAACCAGCTTATTTTTTTCTTTCACAAAATTTTAGACAGACTATACACGCTATCCAGCATACTTTTTAAACAATTTTTTTAAAGTTCATTTATTTGTTTTGAGAGAGAGCAGGGGAGAGGCAGAGAGAGGGAGAAAGAGAGGGAATCCCAGGCAGGCTCCACGCTGCCAGTGCAGAGCCCGACGCAGGGCTTGAACTCATGAACTATGAGATCATGACCTGAGCCAAGGTCAAGGGTCGGACGCTTAACCAACTGAGCCACCCAGGCGCCCCCCACGCCCAATATACTTTTTAACTTAAAAAGATTGTTTGGGTAGAGGAAGTCAAAAGGTAAAAAGAAAAACATGCAGTTGATACAAAACAGAAATTTTAATTCATATTTAAAAATTGTTTTTAAAAAGAGTGGATTGATGGATCAGAGGGTAACACTATGTGTAACTTTTTGAGAATCTGCAAAAATGTGTGCCTGGCATTTTTATAAGTATTTTGGAAGACACCTAAGTGAAGATAATCCTTCATTCCAAAGAGCCTACAATTTACAGCGTATGGAAAGATGAGATAAACATGCCTCCATTAAACATATAATTATAACCTAGCTTATAATTAAGAGCCAAACCATGTAGCTCTCAATTAAAAGTAGACCCACAGTCATAGAGAGGAAGGGAAGAGAAAAATATATGTATTATCTGGACATTTTTCCATGTTAGTGCATATACTTAAGTTACCAGTAAAGGCTCATCAATAAGAAATGTGTTCAATAAATTATGATATAACTATACAGTGGAATACTATGCAGACATGAAAAATGAGATCGATCTTTATGAATTAACACAGAATGGTGTCAAAAATATACATGTAAGCAAAAAAGGCAAATTGTTGAATAGTGTACATTACAATTCAACTTTTGTAAGAGAAAAAGTATTTGTACCATTTTGCCTGGCTATCCAAATTTTTTATTTCTAAATTCAGAGAGCAAGTGTTAAAATCTGGGTAGTGAATTCAGATTGTGAAGGATATTAAGTTTTCTGAATGTATTCAGGTCCTGAGTTTCAGATAATGGATAGTAAGAGTTGAGATACAGAGAAACGTATCTCAGGGTATTTGTCCAAATCTATTAGTTGTTAGGTTTGGAAAGCAAGAGTTGAGCTTATTACGTGTGTTTATGCACAAAAATGGCCTGGAAATAATATACACTGAACTGTTAGCAGTAACCACATTTGGGGTGGAATTTTCTCTCTATTTTAATGTAACTGTGTTCTGTGAGTTTCTTACAATGCACCTGTGCACTTCTAATCAGAAAACACCACCACAAAAATGTCATTTTTAAGAAGAAGATTCTGGGGCTGGGGTTGGAGGGAGGGGGGGGACCTGGCTGGCTCAGTTGGGAGAGCATGCAACTCTTGAACCCAGGGTCATGAGTTCAAGCCCCACGTTGGGAGCCTACCTAAAGCTAACTAACTAACTAACTAAATAAATAAATAAATAAATAGCAGATTCTGGAAACCTGGCAATCTAAACATACACTATTTCAATGAATATCCTGAAGTATGTACCTATTTTGTTTGTGTATACACCTGAAAGGGTATTTCTGTTGGACCAGTTCTTAACAGTAGATTGCTAGGTCACAGAGCATGAAGATTTTTTATATTCCTCCAAAGAAATTATACCAATTTTCTTTCCCACCAATACTGCTTCAAAAGGGCCTTTCTTCCCACTACTGATATCATCAAACACTGGACCTAGGCTGGGCTAACATAAGAACAATACTTTGTTTTATTTTGTATTCGTTTAATTCATTGTGAGGTTGAGCATCTTTCTGCATATCATTTAGAATCATTCACATTTCCTCTTCTGTGAACTTCCTATCCATATATTCTATTCCATAGATCATTTTGCTACTAACTAGTTTGGCTTTGTCTTCTTTTTAAAAAATCTTTACATCCTGGGGATATTAGGGCTTGTCCTAATTTTGTGTTCCAAAAAATTTCTCAGTTTGCCTTTTCACTTTATTTACTGAGATTTTCTCTCTCTCTCCCTCTCTCTCTCTCTCTCCAGAAGTTTAAATATTTGTATGTAGCCCAAGTAACACCCTTTTCTTTTAAGACTTCTGGATTTTAGCTATATTATGCTTGGAAAAGTCTTCCCAAGACTTCCTTGAGATTAGGAAACTTTTTACTAGTGCTTTTTTTCTAGTACTTTTGTGGTTTCCTTGTTTTATCTTTTAGTTTTGTTCCATCTGGAATTAACTTTTATATAAGGAATTGGTTCGCGTCACCTTTCAGACATATTCTTCAGGAATATGTTTCTCAGCATTTTATACGTGTTCTTTAATTTTGATCTCTTTTTTCCCCACAAATGAACAGAGTCAACCGGCTTACATCCGAATAGGTGACTGATGCTAAAATGCACCACTTCGAGGATGTCTAATGATTTCCAGCTTTCTCTCAACTGAACTAAATTTGTAAAATCTCCTTTTCTTATCGCTAACATCAACACATTCACTTTTCCATGTATACATGTCAAGAACTAAATATTCAAATAGATATATAAACATTGACGAACAAAGACGGCGATGCCATTGAAAGCAAACAAACGCAGTTGCTTAAAATGTTCATCTGTGACCTCAGGTACAAAAATCCAATTTCTAAGGAGGTTAGGCGTTATCAATGCATCATGTCCAAAAATTCCAGTTATTTGACCTTGAAACATGAGAGGAAGAAGGATGGGGGTTCTTTATAGTACGATAGGATCAGGGCTACAACAGGGGGCTTAACTGTGGGAGCCCAGCATTCCTGGAAGAGCCACAGGAAATATTTACTAGAGCGGTGATCTTTGAGATTGGTCTTAATAGCGAGGAGGGCGTCAACATTTGAGGAGTCCGACATCCGAAGAGTTGGTGACTGGCATTTCAGGTAGAGGAATCAAGTGTGGGAAAGGTGGTTAGGCCGGAAGGGGCTTCTTAAAGTCCTCTCATCCTCCCCTCACCAAAGGAGGAAAGGATCCACTGTCAGGCTTCTTCTTACTGACTGATCATTTGACCTCATTCATGATAAAAGTATTGTTTCAACCCCGCATATACATTTCATACCTTAAAAGGCTTTTCCCGGGGCGCCTGGGTGGCGCAGTCGGTTAAGCGTCCGACTTCAGCCAGGTCACTATCTCACGGTCCGTGAGTTCGAGCCCCGAGTCAGGCTCTGTCTGGGCTGATGGCTCGGAGCCTGGAGCCTGTTTCCGATTCTGCGTCTCCCTCTCTCTCTGCCCCTCCCCCGTTCATGCTCTGTCTCTCTCTGTCCCAAAAATAAATAAAAAACGTTGAAAAAAAATTAAAAAAAAAAAAAGGCTTTTCCCTCCTTAAACTTCAAACAAAAACAAAGCAGAGCAGCAGATTGTACAGGCAATAACTGAATGACCAAACTTAAGTCAGGTGTGGTAGCCTTAGCTTCTCACTCCCAGAATGCCTCTCCTCGCCGGCAGGAGGTAAACACTCTCCTTTGGGTCAAGGCCTAGATCCTGCCCTCGCACAGGTCACCTTCTTCCACATCTTTCCAGTTGCACTCCCAGCCTTTTTCCCTTCCTTGGTCTGAGCCCCCTACCTCCCACGAAGTCCCAATACACCCAGATCGTTATTACACTAAAAAAAGAATTTTTCAGTATTATTTAAAAACTTAATCCTACTTGCTCTACTCCCTCAGGCCCAAGACTCTGCACATTTGAAATTAATTAAAAACTTTTTTTAAATTTTTTTTATTATTATTTTTTTTTAATTTTTTTTAATGTTTATTTATTTTGGAGACAGAGACAGACAGAGCATGAACTGGGGCGGGGGGGGAGGGGGGGATCGTCAGAGAGACTGGGAGACACAGAATCCAAAGCAGGCTCCAGGCTCTGAGCTGTCAGCACAGAGCCCGACGCGGGGCTTGAACTCACAAACTGTGAGATCATGACCTGAGCCGAAGTCGGAGGCTCAACCGACTGAGCCACCCAGGCGCCCCAATTAAAAACTTTTAATACCAGTATTCCCAATTTAGCAACCACCAGGATATATCCCTGGACCTCCTATATAACACGGATTTTCTGCCAAGTGTGCTGCGGGCTGTATTCCTCAGGCAGTGATGTTCTGAAACCGTCTCAGACCAGCTCGCCAGAACCCAACCTGCTCTTCCCTTCCCAACTCCATGTTCACTGATGCCACTTTGGTGGCTGAAATAAGCAATAGTGGGAGTATTTATATCATGCAAATCAGCAAGCGCTACAAAATCAAGGCTTTTAACAATCAGAGCCGATTGTTAAACGTTTACCAGCACACCACTGTTTTAATGATTCTTTTGGTTTCCAGTAATAGAAACCCACTTGAGCTAGAGTAAGCAAAAAGGGGAAATTATTATAAGAATCTGCTAGTGAAGTGTCGGATGCCTATGAATGCATAAACAAAGGGGTCTCAGGAATTAACTAGAATCAGGGACTTGGAAGCCATCACATCTCTCTGCTCTTCACTGTCGGTTTCATTCTTATCTTTCAGTCACTACCTGCCTTCTCTGGTTCCCAAAGTAAAGGGAACCGTGGACCCCCAAAATCTGCCGCTAAGTCCAGTCACCTGAGACTGATCTCTTTCCTGGTCCCAATTCCAAATCTGCAGGAAGGGACTCTGATAGGAAGAAAATCCTTTTCCTTCTGAAATCCATGCCTGCATGGGGTGAAAGTGAGATGGGAACAAGCAGGATCACTATGTACCGACATTCATGAGAAGCAGGGGGAGAAAGAATCTCCTGGAATAAAAAAGGAATGAGGCTGTCAACTGAAAAAGGTCCACAGCATTTATGAAGATCTTTTCTCAGAGATTAATAGTTCCCACCATCATCATCACAGGCAAAGTCCAGCCCCCATCCAAGGAGCACACACACTGTATTAGAAGTTATTTATCTTCAAGGGGCCCGTGGCTGGCTCAGTTGGTTAAGCGTCTGACGCTTGGTTTCGGCTCAGGTCACGATCTCATGGTTCGTGGGTTCTAGCCCCACATCAGGCTCTGCCCTGACAGTAGGGAGCCTGCCTGGGATTCTGTCTCCTCTTGCTGCCCCTCCCTTGCTCAGTCTCTATCTCCCTCTCTTTCTCAAAAATAAATAAACATTAAAAAAATATTTTTTTAAATTTTTTTTTAACGTTTATTTATTTTTGAGACAGAGAGAGACAGAGCATGAACAGGGGAGGGGCAGAGAGAGAGAGGGAGACACAGAATCAGAAGCAGGCTCCAGGCTCTGAGCCATCAGCCCAGAGCCCGACGCGGGGCTCAAACTCACGGACCGCGAGATCATGACCTGAGCTGAAGTCAGATGCTTAACCGACTGAGCCACCCAGGCGCCCCCCAAAAAAAATTTTTTTTAAATAAATGAAAGAAGTTATTTATCTTCTAGGTGAAAGGAGCCTCTCTAAGAATCACAGAGAACAAAAAGATGGCTAAGACCCTGTATTAGCTGCAAATCACAGCAAAACCAACTTAAAATGCTCAATAAGGCTAATTTTCTTGCCCCAAAAGAAGTCGAAAAGTAGGATGTTTCCAGAATTTGTTAATTCAGCAACTCAGGTCCTAATCTCTTCCATATTCTTGCTGGGAAGTGTTCAGAGTAATTCCATTTGGATACAGGTAGCTGTCACTGTTGCAGCCATCGCGTGCAGACTAGACATCTTTCACCAAATGAAAAGGGACCACTTCTTCCCTGTGCAGGTCTTTATAAGACTGAAGAAACCTTTCTCAGCATGCCCCCCACCAGCAAACTTCCCTTTCCAGAATTAGCTGCCATGCCCACGTGTGAACCACCCGCTGACAAAGGAATGGGGGCAAGAATGAAAACCCCCACAGATGCAAAGAGACAAGAAGACCCTGGCCTGAGGTGGCATTTTTCCAAGTCCCTTTGTCCCACACTCAACTCAATGACCTGTTAGTCTTACTAACTCTGGCTGCAGACCCTTCCACTGGGGCCTGGTTTCTATCTCCCTGCTTCCCTCTCTTGATTTATACTAATTAGTAACAGAGTTGGCTCCCCGCCTGATATTCTCACTGCTAAATCAAGATTTTGAGCCCATGAAACTTCATGGTGACAGAAGGCCCTAATAAATGAAGACAATACTAGACAACAGGTCCTTGTAATAAGGCAGCTTGAGGAAGCATCTATGAAAGAGGCCAAGCTCCAAAGATAAAAGGTAAGAACTAGAAGAGGGCATTGCCTGGGATTATATAACATTTTTGTTTTTTAGAAAAGTATTTCATGCATGTCCTTTGCGCACTTAGCTGAAATCTGCAATGAGAAATAAGTTATTCAAAACAGGACAATTCTATTTTTTTTCATAATACATCATTCCTCTGCCAACTCCTCGAGGTCTCTCTAATAACTTCCAGTCTCCATACCAAAAAAAGCTCCGTTTTCTGTTTTTATCTGTAGCTTCGTGAAATTTAGATATAAAGTGAAGCTCTTCTTTCCGCTAAAAAGTGCCTATCAACGTACAGTTCAGTTCACATGCAATAGATACTTTAAAAAAAAAAAAGTATCTTCTCCTTTTCATCTCCTTCACCATTCCTGCATGTTTGTGCGTAATTTGTATTTCCTCTTACCCTCCCATGCACCTCTGTGACCACATGTTCCTGACAGATAGAGAAGATCCAGGTGGCCTGGTACTTGGAAACTTGTCAGATGTTATTCAAAGCAATAAAGAACACATCACACAAGTCTTTGGTATATTGTTACAGGGAAACCCTGTTTAGAATGTACTAATTGGGAATTTGCGATCATTTGAGGAAGGGCTGGCTGAAGTTAACCTTTGTACTATCTATGGAAGAAAAAAAAAAAGAGTTCGCTGAAGTTCTGAATAGCGTAAACAAGATTGGAAGGGGAATAATTATCTACTTAAAAGAACGAGTTGTTTTGAAAAGCTTTAGAAGTATCCTTTTACATACAAACAGGATAATTATGACTTAAACAAAGGCTGGCCTGTTTCTAAGCCTTCTTTGAAATGTCAATTACAAATTACTCTTGTTTATTCATCAAGGCAAAACCCACCCCTGCTTACCAAGCAACAGTTGGTTAGCTTGCTTCCACCTACTCTATTTGAAAATAATAAACCGAAGCTCTTTTAAAGCAGTATCGTTTAATTCAAGCTTTTCACTAATCTTGACTGTTGGTCCATCCTACAGTGTGGGTGAAGAGTTACTAAGTACTAGCATACAGCAATCGGGAACGCAGAGTGACGACCACCTTCACTAACTTGGGGGAAAAGCTGCCTGACACAGAAAATCTACAAAGAACACTACTCCGGAGCCGCGGCTTTTATTTCTCATTTTGCCAGAGTAAGAAACACATTTTGCATGGCAACTCAGTACGCACACACTGAAACAAAAACAGTACTTACCCTTATTATGCGCAGTACACTGTTATTTTCTATTTATTTTTTCCTAAATGCTAGTCACAGCCCTCGAAAATTGATTTCACAATCTATGAATGGGTTGCTGTTTTGAAAACACGAGGATCTGTTGGGAGATAGCATTCCATCCTGAGAGAAAGGGGCTGGTGCTGGGGAAGAGCTGTGGTTGCTCCCAGATTTCTTGGCTCTCCTCTCAAATCCTTGGCCATCAACCTCACTGCTCTAGTCACTACTGTCTCTTCTTGTTCCTGGATGTGCTGTGCAAAGCTCGTTTTCTATCCTCACCAGCCCTCCCAGCCGAGTTTCCAGTTCCCTCCTTTTCTTCAAAAGGCCACCCTGAGTTTCTGCCTGAGCTATCAATAAGCTGGCCACGCTCACCAATGGCAGATGAGGCGAGCTGACGCTGTGAGGTCTCTCCGCTCCACGGTGGGGACCCTCCCCAGTTTTACCCTACTGCTCCCATCTCTGATTCTTGACTCCATTTTCTATGAACAGTCTTCCTCTGGTATCTGGGCTCGGTTTGGTATTTAGGTCTCCCAAGTTCTTATCTAATTGCTCTCCATTAAGGACATGGATAATGTATTACCATCACGGTGAAAACAAAAATCTTTATGGCCAGACAAAACCCAAGACCCAGCACCCCCACACTCACCAGCTACGTGACCTCGGGTATGTCGTTCAATTTCCCTGACCCTCAGTTTCATTATCTGTGAAATTGGGAAAACACCTATTTTGCAGGCTTGTGAATCCTTATAAAAGGGCTTATGCTGGGGGCACCTGGGTGGCTCAATCGTCTGAGTGTCTCACTTTTGAGTTCGGCTCAGATCATAATCTCACGGTTCGTGAGCTTGAGCCCCGCGTTTGGCTCTGCGCTGACAGTTCTGAGCCTGCTTGGGATTTTCTCTCTCCCTCTCTCTCTGCCCCTTCCCTGCTTGGGCTCTCTCTCAAAAAAAAACAATAAACTTTAAAAGTAAAATAAAATGAGGGCGCCTGGGTGACTCAGTTGGTTAAGCTTCCAACTTGGGCTCAGGTCATGATCTCCCGGTTCGTGGGTTCCAGCCCCACGTCGAGCTCTGTGCTGTCATCTCAGAGCCTAGAGCCTGCTAGGGATTCTGTGTGTGTGTGTGTGTGTGTGTGTGTGTGTGTGTGTGTGCGCGCGCGCGCGCCTGCCACTCCCCCACTCGCACTTTGTCTCTCTCTTCTCCTCTCAAAAATAAACACTAGAAAACATTTTTAATAAAATAAAACAAAGTAAAATAAAATAAAATAAAATGCTTGCTTCAGTGCTGGCACATAACAAACATTCTCTAAATGTTGCCTATTTTATCAGTATTATTGTTATTATTGGCTTCGATTTAACCAGCTCCTCTCTTCTCCCGCCAAAACCACACCACCCAGTCTTGGAAGGCAGATACTGGTTCAGAGTTTGAGACGGTATACCCTGTAGACATAGTTCTCATTCCCCATTCTCCAGCCCCTCTCCAAATACCTCCTGTGTCATACTCTTCCTTCACTACATCCATCTGCTAGACCCTTGCTTCCACCCCATAGTTCTCTGCATTTCAGTGCTTGACAAGAAGTATGATGCGTGATGTAAGCGGCCAGAAGTCAGTTGTGACCGCTTAGCTGCCTGAAGGGGCCACAGATAGGAAGCAAGCCCAAGAACCCCATGCCTTCCCTCAAGCAAGCTACCCAAACAGGTTACAACTTCAACCATGAAAAGCAGAGGTGGCTTACTTTATCCCGTGCAGCAAGGAGGGACTGAAGAACTGTAGAGCAACCCAGGGACCCCATCCTTACAGCTCATGCCAGGCTCTACAGACAAGCAACACCCAGCCACGACTAGTGTTTGCAGCCCTGGTTTCGTGAATGATCTCCTACCTCACAGGTTCTATTCCTCTCCCATTAATCCACTTCCAACCATGCCTGGCCATGCTTTGGATCCTCCCCTACCCCATCCTTGCCTTGTTCCATTTATTCTGTGCATTTCTCTCCTTGGCTTGGGATGTCCCCCCAGCTGTGCTGGACCTCTGTTTTGGTTTAATGTATTCACACATTTACCCTAATCTCATCTTTACAGCCCCTGGTTTAACTCAATCCTGATTCCTTCTTCTACCCGCACTATCTCCTATCCCCCACTCTAATCTGTTCTAGCCCCCATGGATAAGGCCAAGAAAAGTAGCAGTCTTTGATAGGACTCTTCAGATTATAATGTTTGTATTATATAATGTGATTTAAACTCTAAACCCACAAGCAAAACATCTGAGGCACGGGTCCTCACTCTGTTATCCGGAAAATAGTCATCATCTTCCTTTTCCTGGTGAGATCATGTTGCTTGGACATCACTTCTGGCTGTGTGAGAGGTGGTGATTGACTTACCTTGAAATCAAGATCTTTTAGGGGCGCCTGGGTGGCTCAGTCGGTTAAGCGTCCGACTTCAGCTCAGGTCACGATCTTGCGGTCCGTGAGTTCGAGCCCTGCGTTGGGCTCTGGGCTGACGGCTCAGAGCCTGCTTCGGATTCTGTGTCTCCCTCTCTCTGCCCCTCCCCCGTTCATGCTCTCTCTGTGTCTCAAAAATAAATAAAAAATTTAAAAAAAAAATCAAGATCTTTTATCTTCAGAGAATAATGGCTAAAATCAAGGTAATTAAGAGCCCAAACTCTGAGGGGTGCCTGGGTGGCTCCTTGGTTAAGCATCCGACTTTGGTTCAGGTCGTGATCTCACGGTCCGTGAGTTCGAGCCCCGCATCAGGCTCTGTGCTGAGAGCTCGGAGCCTGGAGCCTGCTTCAGATTCTGTGTCTCCCTCTCTCTGCCCCTTCCCTGCTCATGCCCTGTCTCTCTCTGTCTCTCAAAAATGAATAAACGTCAAAAAAAATTAAAAAAAAAAAAAAAGAGCCCAACCTCTGAAGCCAGACAATGCGGGTCTAAATCTTGTCCCTGCAACCTGCTACTATATTTTCAGCTTGTTCCTTTGTTTTTTGTGTTTGTTGTTTTTGGGGGGTTTGGGTTTTTGTTTGGTGCTATTTTGGTAAACAACAAGCATCTTGATCATATCAAGTTAGAAACATCAGAATCATTCACTACGTCTTGGATATTGGCCCCTGTCCTGTCCTGTCTCGGCTTTCCCCAACTCCTCCTTTTTGCAGTCATGAATCCTTTTTTGTATTCATTCAGCTGCATTATTTATCTGTCATGTTGTCTGGCACTGTGCTGGGTCATAGAGATACTAAGATGACAAATCACGGACTCTCCCTTAAAGGTGGACAAATATGTATAGAGATCAGAGGGACATGCAAAGAAATCCATTCATCAAAATGTTAAGGATGCTGAGATAGAGAATGCTGCAAAGTACGCCAGGGCATAAGGGAGTGCACAGTGAGTTCTGCCTGAGGGAACAACGTGGAAGAGGGTGTCAAGGAGTTAGGGAAGTTTTCATGGAAAAGGTTGATGCTTCAGGTGACTCTTGAAGTCCTGCTCTTCGCTCATGGCCTCAGACCTGTTCCAAAACTCAGGCAATCTGAACAAGACAGTCTCCGCAAATAAGTTCAGAAATTTCACCCATGTCCTGGATTCTAGTGACCTAGTTCCAGTGGTTGGGGTTCCCACATTGCCCCCCAGTTCCCTTTGTTGCCATCAGTTAAGAAATCTACCATCAGGGGCGCCTGGGTGGCTCAGTCGGTTAAGCGTCCGACTTTGGCTCAGGTCATGATCCCAGAGTTCGTGAGTTCAAGCTCCACATCGGGCTCTGTGCTGACAGCCCAGAGCCTGGAACCTGCTTCGGATTCTGTGTCTCCCTCTCTCTCTGCCCCTCCCCTGCTCACACTCTGTCTCTCTCTGTCTCTCAACAATAAAGGTTAAAAAAAAAATTTTTTTTTTAAAGCTACTATTAGCAGGAGTAACCCCTGAGCCAAAAATCATAGCTTGTGATCATAGCTTGTGAGTCATGAAGGGCTCAGTCCCCAGTATCAGTCAGGTTGCAGTCTTTATCATATATAATATCTAAGTCCTTCCCCAAGATTCAAGGCCTTCTTTGAACTCTAGCCCAGGGACTACAGTCCCTGCTGTTTCTCTTGTCCTTGCCAGCCTTCTTCTCTGGGATCCGGGGCCTCCTTTCATATCCCAGCTGGGGTTCTGCTATCCATCTGGAGAATGGTCTCCAGAATGGCCACCCATCTACTGAGACCTGCCTGAATGTCCCACTGCTGGGGTTCCCACTTAACTCAAAAGCCCAACCTCACATACGTCTGGATTGTGGCTAACTTTCCATAAAGACTCTCTCTGACCAAATTTTAGTCAGGCTCCTCTGAGCCTTCTTCACACCTAGATCTCAACTTTGGTGCCTGGCCCCACTTTTAGCAAGAATCCAGCTTAAGTAAGTTTAGTGAGAGCTCCCTACCCTTAATATCTGATCAATATTCTCTTCTTCTATCTTTGATGCCTAAATCCTTGACTATCTTTAGCAAGAATCCTGTTAGGTCAGTTTGTTGAGAATCCTCTACCCTTGATGTCTCCTCTTAGTAATTTTCCATTCATTAACCACCCCCCATCCTGCTCCTTGGCTGTAAATCACCCCTCGTCCTTGCTGTATTTGGAGCTGAGCTTGATTTTCTCCCCAGTGGCAACAGATTTAACCCCTATTACAATAGTCTTTTTCTTTTCAAGCAATGGTTGATAGATTTTTTTTTTTTTTGGTAGCACTTTGTGGCATAGTTTTTTTTTAATTCTTTAATCTCAACTTTGCTGAGATATAATTCCAACTTTACTGGCGTATAACATGCATAATCTATAACATGTATAGTTTAAGGTGTATAACATGATGATTTGATACACATATATATTGTGACAGATTACCACAATAAGATTATTTAGCACTCCATCACCTCGCATGATTGCCATTTTGCTGTGTGTGGTGAGAACCTTTCAGATTTACTCTTAGCAACTTTCAACGATGGCATTGTAAGAGTATTGTTAACCAGAGTCCCTATGCTGTACATTAGATTGCCCAAAACTTATTCGGGTCTTTCTCCAGGCTTTCTTCCTCCTCACCAACTGTAGCTGATGCATGTGCAACAATGCAGCTCAGATAGAGTCACCTGAAAATATGGACCTGGAGAATGTGGTCCATTCCATGCCAACCAATGTCACCGAATTCATTCAGTCAGTCAGACCGTCAAAACATACGAATACATTTAAATGGCTTGTGAACATAAGTATATTTTCAAAGAGCTTCCTTGTTTGTAGTACAGACATAAACAAAATACAAATACGCAAGGAATAATATATGTCTTCTGCTCTTTTGAAAAAAAAAAAACAAAACCCATAGGAGATGCAGATCTTTGATGTTCTAACGGTGCCATAAACAAATTCACTGGCCTGTTTTTGGACAAAGGATTATCAGAAATTTTACCTTTTGGGTTCCAAGTATGTTTTTGTTGTTAGTAGAGAGACTCTATTGTAAAAGCCTCCCTACCTAGAGCTCTGGTGATTTTTTTTGTGTTTTATTCGTCTCTTTCATTTGGCTTCGCGTAAGGTAAGGACTTGATAAAATTCAAATTTTGCTGTATTTTGTGCTAATGTCAGGTACACGATTTTCCTCTTGAATATCTGCCTTCGTGTGGGTTGTTCCTGAAGTGTTTTGAAGGAAATGGCGTGTCAACCACTCACTGGTTCTCATGGCTTTGCAGTGGAGGCAGGGCCTTTCCCTGGTTTGGTAGCTTCCCGCATTCCTTTGCCTCTGAGCTATTTTCCTCTTCTGAATACTAGCTGGCGATGGGTGATGTTCACTTTCACTCTCCTTCCACGAAGAGGCTCCCGAGTTAGATTCTTCACCGTCACACTCGGTAGAATCACTATCACGTTGGGTCTGATTCACCCGGCTGAATTGAGAATGGAGCCTGGCTCGTCTTTGTTCCAGAGAGGCGTTGACCAAAGCCAGTTCAGACTCAGTTACAGGGGTGAGTTGGCTCTGCTTTGGTTTTTTCATCATTTGTAAAGAGGCCCAGTCACCATCTTTGCTTTGCCGCTTAAAGGAAGTATCTTTGCTTGCTAACAGCCAAGGAAACAGATGAATATGTTAGGCATATTATTGGTCACCGGAACTTCATATTCCCTAAGGAAGCCTATGGCACGTGTGGACTCACTCTCAGTTGCCATTTGCCAAGCCACCACTTTTCTCCACTCACTTGCAAGTGTTGGCGTCTCCTTGCATCTATACCACTTGTACACCAAATCTCCTAAAGACCAGAAGGGTCAAATGGAAGCTTGACACACGGCTTTTGAAGTTTTGTGGGCCCCCGATATAAGACCAAGGGAAAGGCCTCTAAGCCTTTCCAGAGAAGGACCCTTTTTTTTTTTTTTTTAACGTTTATTTATTTTTGAGACAGAGAGAGACAGAGCATGAACGGGGGAGGGGCAGAGAGAGAGGGAGACACAGAATCTGAGGCAGGCTCCAGGCTCTGAGCGGTCAGCCCAGAGCCCGACGCAGGGCTCGAACTCACGGACCGTGAGATCATGACCTGAGCCGAAGTCGGCCGCCTAACCAACTGAGCCACCCAGGCGCCCCGAGAAGGACCCTTTTTAACCTTGCCTCGAAGTCTTAAAGATTCCAGTATGTATGTGAATGTGATTTGGGTAGCGGGAAACTAAAAAGGATCTTTTCTCTACACAGTGAGTGTGCTGGAGTTGTCTTTTGCCCAGCTGGCTGGCAAAAACAGATTGTGAAGCTTTCAGGAGTTTAATAAGATAGCTGTTAAAACACAGCCATTAGTAAAAATGAAATTATACAAACGCGCCATTAAATCAATTTAGGTTACATAAATGTGATAAATATTCAAAACTAATCACTTCCTAATTATTTTATTACATTTTATTATGAGGTAGGCTCTTAAAGCTATTTCTGTCCTATCTGGTTGGAAATACCACGTAATCATGTGCTACCCTGCATCTCTCCCCTGTAACATCACACTGGTAATTTGAAATCAGTTTTGATGGATGGTGTAGAAATCAACAAGCACTAAAAATCAGGTCTCGGTTTATGGTTTTGTGGATTGTCTAGGCTTAAAGTGATGAAAAACAGGTTACTAACATAGGTTACATTTCGAAGTGTCATGGGCAGGGCGCCTGGGTGGCTCTTGACTTCAGCTCAGGTCATAATCTCTGGTTCTTGAATTCAAGTCCTGCATTGGGGTCCTCACTGACAGTGCAAGGCCTGCTTGGGATTCTCTCTCTCCTCTCCCCGTCCCCCTCCCTCTCTCTCAAATAAATAAACTTTTAAAAAAATGAAATAAACTAAAAAATAAAAGTGTCATGGGGTGCCTGGGTGGCTCATTGGTTGCGTGTCCGACTCTTGGTTGTGGCAGGTGATGATCTCCCGGGTCATGGGATTGAGCCCCATGTTGGGCTCTGTGCTGGGCATGGAACCTGCTTGGGGTTTTCTCTCTGTCCCTCCTCTGCCCACACATGTGTGCTCTCTCTCTCTCAAAATAAACAAATAAACTTAAAAAAAAAAAAGTGTCATCCTGTAGCCACCACATTCTGAATAGCACCCAAAAACAAGGGAAATATGCTTCCAGAGTATTCTAAAACTATTATCCAATTCAGCAAAGAAGTCACATCATTGACAACCAGGTTAAGTTCTAACATACATCTTGTTTCTTTCATCTTACTCCTTAACTTAAAGGAAAAGAACATTCGTTTTGGAGCTACACTTGTTCGTCCGTTGCAGCCACAGGCCAGCCAAGGATGCAAGGGTCTGGCAAAAATCAAGGAAAGCATTTAGCTACAACTGGCGATCTATGTGGAATTTACTATAAAGTGTATTACATGTTTTGTTACTTGTAAATTGTGCGACATACATCCTTCATGTCAGCGACATTTAAAAAAACCCCACGTAGACACACATCCACATTTTTGGGGAGTCAGTTGTTAAAACACTTAACAGCACACCCCAGCTTATAGGTTATTTAAAAAGATGTCATACATGGGGCGCCTGGGTGGCTCAGTCGGTTGGGTGTCCGACTTCGGCTCAGGTCATGATCTCACGGTCCATGAGTCATGATCTCACGGTCCGTGAGTTCGAGCCCCGCGTCGGGCTCTGGGCTGACAGCTCAGAGCCTGGAGTCTGTTTCGGATTCTGTGTCTCCCTCTCTCTCTGCCCCTCCCCTGCTCATGCTCTATCTCTCTCTGTCTCAAAAATAAATAAATGTTAAAAAAAAAATTAAAAAGATGTCATACAAAGCTCACAGTGCTGTAGCAACCCGAACAATAAAGGTATATGAAAAGGGAGCTATGTGAAGGGAGAATGTTGAGGAATGAAGCGAGAGCTTGAGCTCTACCTACCAGTAATTTATAGCCTCTAGCGGCTCTGCAAAAGCAGGTAAGCTGTCCTGGGCTAAAGCAAGGAGCTCCCGCAAGGGGCCACCACAGGTCTGGGGAGGCCCTATAACCATTCTGGGCTGTTCTCCTCTGTACTTTGCTTTCCACATTCAGCACATATTTCTCTCATCACAGTCCAATACCAAATATGTACCCACGCTCACCTTTACTGACCGAGGTGCTGGTCCCACTGTCTTCCTCCTTTTTCTTCTCTGACATCTGCTTCAGAAATACAGATTAGTAATAGCAATCTCAGTTGGTTGGTTTTCGCTTACATTTACTTGTAAAACACTGCTGCCCTAGGGGCACCTGGAAGGCTCAGTCGGTTAAGCGTCCGACTTCAGCGCAGGTCATGATCTCATGGTTTGTGAGTTCGAGCCCTGTGTCGGTCTCTG
This sequence comes from Panthera uncia, assembly GCF_023721935.1. NCBI lineage: Eukaryota > Metazoa > Chordata > Mammalia > Carnivora > Felidae > Panthera > Panthera uncia. The sequence continues at coordinate 141,018,800 of NC_064816.1, read as the reverse complement.
TGCTGACGGCTCAGAGCCTGGACCCCGCTTCAGATTTTGTGTCTCTCCCCCTCTCTCTGCCCCTCCCCTGCTCATGCTCTGTTTCTCTCTGTCTCTCAATAATAATAAATAAACATTAAAAATTTAAAAAAAATTCCACTGCTGCCCTAGACTCTTGGACAATGTCTAATTTTAAACATTCAGTACGATTCAATAAATTCTTACTGAGTTTCCATTACAGTGATCCTTCTGCTGCCCACTGAAGATCAGGCTTTGATGCCAAATCTTCCAATGTGTTTTGAACCAAACCAAATGGAACAAAGACTTGAGAGAAAACAATACTGATAAGGATCTGTAGGTTATAAAGTTTTCCTGTATTCACATTGCAAAGACATGTTATTTAAACATCTTTTTTCTTTTTTTTTTTTTTTTTTTTGAGAGAGAGAGAGAACTTGAGTGGGGGAGAGGGGCAGGGACAGAGGGAGGGAGAGAATCTCAAACAGGCTCTATGCTCAGTGTTGATTCCCCTGAACCTGGGATCATGACCCAAGCAGAAATCAGGAGTCGGATACTGAACCGACTGATCCACCCAGGTGCCCCTAAATATCATTTAAAAACAGATTTGATGGTACTGGGATTGATTTTAAATTACTTAAAAAAATTTTTTTTTAATGTTTATTTAGTTTTGAAAGAGAGAGAGAGACAGACAGTGTGAGTGGGGAAGGGGCAGAGAGAGAGGGAGCACAGAATGTGAAGCAGTCTCCAGGCTCTGAGCTGTCAGTACAGCTCGAACTCGTGAACTGTGAGATCATGACCTGAGCTGAAGTCAGACGCTTAACAGACTGTGAGGCACCCCGGCACCCCTTAAATTACTTTGTAAAGGACATTTCATCAGGTCTCCTTTTCTATTATCTTTGAAGATCTTTACCAAAGTTCATAAACTTAATATCTCCTAAATCCTTCAGGAACTTTCCTCCAAAAGGCAACCATGACGCATTATCTGTGAATCTTGCAGCAAAAAAGAAATGGATTTCTTTGAAGAGTTCCAATTTCAAATATTCTAGCCCAATATTCCATAAATAAGTCTGTTCCATTGTTCAGATCCATGCCCCATTTTTTGATGCTGAACGTGATTTTGCCAAAAGATATAAATATAAAGCAACTCTTTCAGAATGTATCAAAATTTTAGAAATACTGGTAATACTTTTGACACACAATAATTCTCACTAGGAATCTAATAATCCAGGGAATAATCCCCCAAAGAGAGAAGACTATGCACAAAAATAATCAGAAAGTAATTAAGATAATATAAAACGCAAAATTCAAAAGGAGGCAATGGTTACATAAATTATGGTACAATCATCATATATAGTTGTAAAAACTATTATAATGAAGGCATGTCACAACATAAGAAAATGCATGTTATAATATTAAGTTAAAAATCAAGATGCATGGGAATGCAAGCTGGTACAGCCACTCTGGAAAACAGTATGGAGCTTCCTCAAAAAATTAAAAATAGAAATACCCTACGACCCAGCAATTGCACTACTAGGCATTTATCCAAGGGATACAGGTGTATTGTTTCGAAGGGACACATGCACCCCCATGTTTATAGCAGCACTATCAACAATAGCCAAAATATGGAAAGAGCCCAAATGTCCATCGATGGATGAATGGATAAAGAAGATGTGGTGTGTATATAAATATATATATATATATATATATATATATATATATATATATATACACACACACACACAATGGAGTATTACTCGGGAATCAAAAAGAATGAAATCTTGCCATTTGCAACTACATGGATGGAACTGGAGGGTATTATGTTAAGTGAAATTAGTCAGAGAAAGACAAAAATCCTATGACTTCACTCATAGGAGGAATCCAAGAGACAAAACAGATGAACATAAAGGAAGGGAAACAAAAATAATATAAAAACGGAGGAGGACAAAACAGAAGAGACTCATAAATATGGAGAACAAACTGAGGGTTACTGGAGGGGTTGTGGGAGGGGGGATGGGCTAAAAGGGTAAAGGGGCACTAAGGAATCTACTCCTGAAACCACTGTTGCACTATATGCTAACTAATTTGGATGTAAATTTAAAAAAATTAAAAATAAAATTTAAAAAATCAAGATGCAAATTTGTATATGCAGTATGATCACAAGTTCACTAAAAATATGAAAAAAGACTAAGCAATGTCCACAAGTGTTAGCAATGGTTGAGTTTGAGTGAAAGAGTGATAGTTTTCCTTATAACTTTTTAAGTTGTCTCCAGTTAGGAAAAAAATGAATTTTTGTAGAAAGTCCAACTTCCTTCGGGTAGAAAGTGCTGTACTTGGGTATTCATAACTACAATCCAGGACCCTTGGCCCATTCCTTTCTTAATATCTGATCTCTGCAATAGCAGGCAAGTGTCTTTAACAAGGTGCCTCTCTCCTTTTTGGGTTACGGCAACCATTCTCTGAAAACCTTAAGAATGGAATCTTCTTTTAAGAAACCACTCTTTTGAACAAAAGATGCAATGGGCATTAAGGAGGGCACTTGTTGGGATGAGCACTGGGTGTTATATGTAAGTCATGAATCATTAAATTCTATTCCTGAAATCATTATTACACTATATGTTAACTAACTTGGATTTAAATTAAATATATATGTACATATATGTATGTGTATATATATGTATATATATGTATATATGTATGTATATTTAATATATATTTATTTTAATATATATTAACCTATATATTTTTATATAATATATATAAATATATATTTATAAATTTATATATTATACAGAAATTTATATATATTATATATATTTATAAGTATAATACATATTAATTTATATATAATATATATTTAATTTAATATATATTTTAATGTATATTTAATATATAATACATATATACATACATATATGTACATATATACACATACATATCCATACATATACATATATATATAAAAGAAACGACTCTTTTAGAAATGATGGGGGGGGCTTATTTTAAATTGAATATGTATAGAGATAATTATTAAATGATTAGCAGTTTATAAGCCTAAAAATTATAGTAGTTGGCTATTTCCATGTAATCTGGAGTGATTTTTATTTCATTGCTTGCACTTTTCTATAATTTCTACGTTTTCTATAATGCATACTTTTGTAATGGATGAGGAAGGGGGAATGTTTAAAAACATTTATTAGGTTTATATCATTTTCACAGAAAGCCTCTATATTTGACTTAATGTCACATTAAAACATAATCACAAAATCCTGAGAAAGATTTTGCATCAAGCTAAGTGGAATCATACGAACTGTGGTTATCAAAAGCATTTTATTAACTATCTGTGTGTGACTCCGTGAGTGAAAACAGCAGCAGAGCCTGCCCTGAGGAGTAGGGTAGAACAGAGGAGAGATCTAGGCTAAGGCTACCAGGGGACAACTCTGCAATTTCTCCGATTCACTTAACACCTCTTAAACTCAGTTTCCACATATGCAAAACAAGAAGCTTTGGACTGGCATTGTTGGGAAAAATACCGGCACCAGCAGTCTGAATAAACACTAAACAAATGTGTAAACTAAATATAGTATTCATAGTCTCTGAAAGCAAAAAAGTACATGCATCCTGAAGAGTGGCAAATCCAGAGGAAATCCCTGTGCTTCGCAGTGGAGGATAATTACCACCACATTTCCATCACACTTTTACCATTACTTCAAGGTTTGTAAATAAAGGCTCATAGGTTAGCAGAGAAAATGAAGTTCAAAGTGAAAGAAAAATTCCATCCTCCTTGACTAGCTCTCATATGGTTCTCAGATTTCAAATCTGGGACCCTTCAGAAGAAGCAGTTCAACCAATTGTAACTGCCATAAGGATACAAAGCGAAAGACGAAACCTCTAAGATAATTAAGGTTTTAATCAGCACTGAATAGATTTAATTCAACATTTCAGCTATGCTTTGAAGCAAACGAAGTATATGGCAGGAAACCATGGTCTATATCTCCTCTGTCACTAACCACTTGTGTGACATTGGACAAGTCACTTGATTTCCTTGGGGTTTATCAATTAAAAAAAAAAAAAAAGGAGGGATACTGATACCTTACTCGCCTACAGAAAGGAAGCAGGACAACGTGCTCTCTTCAGGTCCTTGAAGCTCAGGACTCTGGGACTCCAAAGAGCTGACGCAAGCAAAGGAGCAGAAGAATAGCTTAGACCTCGTAAGTGGTCTTCATGAGGAAATTGCCAGGAATCAATTTCAATTTTTTGTTAATTTTCTAAAGTATCTTTTTTGGCCCATCCAGACAAATTCAATATACTTAGCTAGGGAGTTTAGGACACATATCAGCGATCACTATTCTAAATCTCCTTTTGGCAAAGTATCTACTTGAAGAAGCATTTAGACTTTAGATGAAACTTCTCAGGGGGAAGAGGTGGTGAGGGGAAGAGTCTCTGATTATCATAATGGAATCCAGCTGGCATAGATAGACCAACCCTCCTGCTCTCCTTCTAGAGCTGATGCAGCACTCGGTCTAGCTGCCCATTGCCAGCCCTGTGTTCTGACTGTAATGCCAAATGATGGAGGTTTGAGTAATCATCAACCTGTATGAATGGCCAGCAAGGACTCCATGTCAGCAATTTATAAGAGCTCGGTTACTCATAATATGTTGGAGATTCACAGTCCTGAAAATTTGGGCTATCTCCTTCCTAAGAGGATGGTATTTTCTTCTGCTAGTAGGTGGTCTAGAATGCCGACCTTCGTTCTGTTTAGTTTATTTCTACATCTTATCTGTCGGGAGAGTATAGTGCCTCATTCTACAAACTCCCAAATCCTACAACACGTCTTCTATAAATACGACAACTTTAGTATCTTTGATTAGAATTACGTGGCTACAAAAGGAATGTGGAGGTCATTCACCAGTAGGGAAGTTCATCCCAGCATTACATAGCCTATGGACAAACTGCAAACCTAAATGTCTCAGAATCACAGATTTGTTCTGGTGCAACCACAAGACAGTCATGCAGTCATGAGGAGTGCTGCTGTGTGAATACGATTTGAGGAAGTGTTGCAATATAATACTAAGTTTTGAAAAAGCAGGATACAAAAATATGTACAATACAATGCCGACAATGTAAGATCAAGGAGAAATGGAGAGAAATATATTGAGATAGAGAAAAAGAAAAAAAAAACTAGAATATACTCCAAAATGTTAACAACGGTTATCTCTAGAGAATAGGATTACATTAGCTTAAATTTTCTTCTTCATCCTTTTCCATATTCTTGGATGCTCTAGAGCGAGATTGCATTATTTTTAAAATAACTTTTAAAAAGTAGTTGGATCGAAGTAAAGTGAATTTATTTTATGGAAAATCCCCTATTCTACAGTAAACATATTATATAAAATGAAATCGGATAGCCTACCCAGACAGAAGCCCGCGAAAAGAACATCAGGACCAATATAATGACAAAATACCAAAGCAGGAAGCTCCCTATTGCCCCGCAAGAGTCATCCTTCTGGCATTCATTATCCTGACTTGGAATAGGAAAACTTAAAGGTAGGGGAGGAGGATCCACCTCCCAAAATAAGGAAAAAAGGTCTCCCATGATGGCTTCTCGCTTTGGAAATAAAGCATGCTCGAAAGAATGAAGATGACAGAGAAGTACTTCACTCCATGTGTATGACAATTTCCTTGGCAACCTATTATGACATACACTTCAGTAACTGTGACAGGAACCGGCAAACACTTCTAGGATTTCTAAGCTTTTGGAAGATTTACGTAAATTATTTCTATGAAAGGTTATGGTATTTACCCCCTGTGTCAATAGGGTGCATTCTGCCCTAATCTTTTTTTTTATTTTCTTGAAATTTGTATACACTGTATTTTCCTTAAATTTTAATGCCTATAAAATCTAAGCCTCTGAGGTATTCATTCATTTTTTTCAGTGTCTTTTACACGTATCGTATCACATACCATATATAGATTAACATACGTGGGTCTAATGTGTTATAGACTGGATTGTGTTCCCCCAAATTCATACGTTGAATGAATAACCCCCAATTTGACTATAATCACAGATAGGGCTTTAAGGAGACAATTAAGGTGAGGGGCAGCTGGGTGGCTCCATGAGTTAAGCGTCGGACTCTTTTTTGTTTTAATGTTTATTTATTTGAGAGAGAGAGCACAAGCAGGGTAGGGGCAGAGAGAGAGGGAGACACAGAATCCAAAGCAGGCTCCAGGCTCCGAGCTGTCAGCACAGAGCCTGATGCAGGGCTTGAACTCACAAGCTGTGAGACCATGACCTGAGCTGAAGTCAGAAGCCCTATCGACTGAGTCACCCAGGCGCCCCAAGCATTGGACTCTTAATTTCGACTCAGATCATGATCTCACAGGTTCATGAGTTCGAGCCCTACATAGGGCTTTGCACTGACAATGCAGAGCCTGCTTGGGATTCTCTCTCCCTCTCTCTGCCCCTTCCCTGCTCACGAGCTCTCAAGAATAAATAAATTAATTTTTAAAAAGAGATAATTAAGGTTAAGTGAGGTCATAAAGATAGGGCCCTAATCCAATATGACTGATGTCCTTATAAGAAGAGTAAGAGACGCCCCAGGGGTATGTGGACACAGAAAAAAAAGGCCCTGTGAGGACACAGAAGTCAGTAAGCCAAGGAAAGAGGCCTCAGGAGAAAACAGTTCCAACCTGGAAAACTGTGAAAAAATTTAATTTTTGTTGTTTAAGCCACCCAGTCCAGGGTACTTTTTACAGTAACCCTAGCAAACTAATACATAATGCCAGCTATATATCAAATTTGGATAGTAGTACCGTTCCTTTTTAAGCCTTCAACAAATGCACGATAACTTAAGGACATCAAGAGAGGAACGAGGAGTCTGTTGTAAATGACATCAAATGTATACAATTTCCTAGGAGAGAGACATGGGGTGGGGAGGAACCTAGTATTCTAATTTTGACTGTACATTGAACCCTTTCACTGCGAACCATTTTTGAGTTAGTCCGTCTCAATCTAAAACTAGAGCAAAACACTACTGCTGCTAAGGCAGTCCAAAAATTATTAAAATCGCAGTTTAAAAAAAAATCTGTTAGATCTTTTAAGAGCATAGCATACCTGCAGATTCCATTGCATATTAATGATACGCAGTAAATAAATAATAATTATTATCTATTAAGGAACCAATTTTCTTCTATTTGACTTTAGATGCATTTTAGGAAACTTTTGGGTCATTGAGACGTACATGACGTAACAATCCACTAGCTTCTTGTGGAAAGGTGTGATGTTTTCATTAGGGTAACATTTCTCCACATCCCCAACGGCGGGTCCCAGGGCCCTGCTCTTCCTGGCTGTTGGCCCTGTGCTTTAGGCCGGCGTCGCCTCTTCCAGGAAGCTCTCCTTCCGGGAGCCCATCCGTGGCACGCCTCTGGGCTCACCTGCCCCCACCTCTCCTGCCCACCTAGGTCACCAGCTGGCTGAGCTCTTCCAGACACTAACCAGGGAGCTCCACTTTCGCATCCCGGCGCGGCTCAGTGGCACAAAGTAGGCGTTTGGATTCGTTCGATGAAACCAAACTGAACTCCCCGATGAACCTCTTTTCCCCCTCGGGATCAGTTCTGAAGAATATGCAAGAAAAGGAACGATTGCATTTTTTTTAAACCTCAAAACCACTAGCAACTTTGACACGTTTGGGGGTTTCCTCTCACTGCTGCAACCTCATCACAGGGATATTTAAGAATTTACACTGGGTCAGAACACTTTTTTTGTGAGAAATGCTTCGCTGAGGCTGATGGGCGTCTGGACACATTACCACATTCTTTACCCTACAATTAGCTACCCTGCTTAATAAAATCTGCTTTAAAAAGTGAGTCCATAAATGCTCTAAGGAAGCTAAAGTTATATCAGTATATAGAAATTCAGCTTGTTACAGTTATTTCTTTTTACTGCGGGTTCAGAGCTTGGTCTGAATTTTTGCTGCCCAACCTCCTCCCCGCAGCTGAGCGGGAGGCACAAACCCTAAAGCTGTTTCCCTGGTAACGTTCCTAGCCCTAGGGCTCCCAGCCGCCCTCCCCAACCTCCTCTTCTCGCGAGAAGGTCCGTTCTTCCGGTAACTGTCGTCCGGCAAACTGGTTGCCTACGCCTTAGTGCTTGGCTTCGCGCATGTGCAGTAGAGAGTGGCGCGAGCCAGCAGCTTCCGGCCGAAGAACATGGTGGGTTTTCGGGGTTATTTTTGTGCTTAGTGGACGCGGAGTCCACGCGTGCTGTGGGGTTTCCACGACTGCGGATCTGCAGAGGGTTCAGCCAAAGGGGGGTGTGGCCAGGCGTCCCTCCACCTGTAGCGGAAAGGAAGAAAGAAATGATAGGGGTTGCTGAAGTTTGTGCTGGGAGACCCAGGGAGGGAAGCTCTCGGGACTGGGTAGTTTTGACTCGCGGACTGGGTGGCGGGAAGAGCGCTGCTCTGTACTTTCTGGGCAACGACTCCAGATATGGAAGTCTTAATGTTTTTCTGCCGGAGATGAGGCCTAGCGAAACAAAGGAAATATAAATCCCGCGTGGACCCAAACTGCACACTCCCCAGTCGCTCTCATCCCCTTCACAACAGGAGCGTTCACCCTTATAAAACTTCAGTCCTCACACTTTACCGGCGGCAACACAAAATTGGGATCTTTGGCGCCCAGCGGTCCGAGTGCAGAGTTGTTTACGATCTTCTGCGTGAAGATGTTAAGAGGAGAGCCTTAAAATTTTTTTTTAATATTTATATTTATTTTTGAGACAGAGACAGAGCATGAGCGGGGGAGGGGCAGAGAGAGAGAGAGAGAGAGGGAGACACAGAATCCGAAGCAGGCACCAGGCACTGAGCTATCAGCACAGAGCCCGACTTGGGGCTCGAACCTACAAACCATGAGCTCATGTCCTGAGCTGAAGTCGGAGGCTCAACCGTCTGAGCCACCCAGGCGCCCCAAGAGGAGAGTTTTTAATGGCTTGTAGCTAATATGGAATATTTTCTCTCAAAGCTTGGTATTTTGAGGGGCTAGTCTTTGTGACATTCCAAAACAATACGGAATAATTGCACATAAAATCACCACCCTTTTAAATTACAAAATAAGACATTTTTATTCATTGGAAGTGTTCTCTGAAGTGATGAGCAAGTTCCCTATTGATTACAATATGGTGCCTATAAAGTTATAATTTAGGGCTTCCTTTTCATACAATAATAAATAAAATTTTTTGGAAAGACATTAAAGATAAGGGAAAATATGTGCAGTTTTTAGTTCCAATTATAAAGGACACAAGTTGGATTTCTTAAATGGGGAAGTGGTTTCTCTTCGGTAATTCCTGTGCTTTTTTGTTTTTGGATAGATGCAAGGGGAGGCAAATCCTAGTGCTTCCCTTATTGACAGAACCATCAAGATGAGAAAAGAAACAGAAGCTAAGAAAGTGGTTTTAGCCTGGGGACTCCTAAATGTATCTGTGGCTGGAATGATATATACTGAAATGTAAGTTAATTAATCAAAAAAAGTGAAACTTAAAGAGGACAGTGGTTGGTTCCACAGGTTTTTGTGTTTTTTTGATTTTAGGTGTTTTCTGTTGTTTGGTTTTTGTGTTTGTTTGTTTGTTTGTTTTTTAAGATTTTGAAAAGCCTTCTTAATTTTTTCAGGACTGGAAAGTTGATTAGTTCATATTATAATGTGACATACTGGCCCCTTTGGTATATCGGTAAGTAATTAATTTTTACCGTGATTAGGTTTGCTACCAATGAAAAACTGCATTCATGCTTAATTCAGCTTAGTATTCATTCCTTCACTCCATAAATATTCAAGTGTGTAGTGTGTTCCAAAAACTGGGAATATAGCAGGCAGGGAACAAGATCCTTGCCCTCATGGAAGGAACATTCTAGTAATTAAACAGTACAGTTCCAGGTAATCATTAGAGTTCTCTGATGAAAAATAACTGTTGGTGGTGGTGATTCGCATTTATTTTCTCTGAAATGCCTTCCCTAAATCCCTACCATGTCTCCTTTCAAGAACAATCAGATTTCTATTCCATTAAAGCCTTCCTCAGGTTCCTCGTTCTGTCCTCCTCTCTACTTCTCTCTGCTCTTCAGTATAAAGAGGGTATAAAGAGTCTTTACGGCCATTAAAGTGAATTTCTAGTCTAATACACATGTTAATGTGGAGTCCATGGTGTGGCAAGTGAATAAGCAAGAGTTTTGGGAGCACCTGGGTGGCCCAGTCGAATAAGCGTCCGACTTCGGCTCAGGTGATGATCTCACAGCCCGTGGGTTCGAACCCCACGTTGGGCTCTGCTGACAGCTCAGAGCCTGGAGCCTGCTTCGGAGTCTGTGTCTCCCTCTCTCTCACTGCCCCTTCCTTCCCTGCTCGTGCTCTATCTCTCTGTGTCTCTCAAAAAATAAATAAACATTAAAAAATTTAATAAGCAAGAGTTTTGGGATCTGCATACCTGAGTGTATAATCATGACTTCGGTAACTAGCTGTGTGCTCTTGCAAAAGTCACTTGACTCCTCTAGTCAACTGAAGGTGAAAATGTTTATTGTACAAGGTTGTGAGGGTTAGTGATTTTTTTTTTAAGATTTTTTTATTTTTAAGCAATCTCTGCACCCAACGTGGGGCTCCAACTCAACCCTGAGATCAAGTCGCATGCTCCACCAACTGAGCCAGCCAGGTGCCTGATAATATTTTGAAATTTACTAGTAAATGCCATAGACATTATACCTAATAGACATTCATTAAATGGTAACTGTTATGAGGACTAAGAAGATAGTTTTCAGTTTTGTTGTTAAATTGCTAAAGTATGAAGGGTTTTGTTTTCCACTCACCTTTAAATGTTATCCCTTCCATCCTCCCCCTTAAAAAAAATAAACTGTTCTCTTCCAGAGCTTGCCCTTGCGTCCCTCTTCAGCCTAAACGCCTTATTTGATTTTTGGAGGTATTTCAAATATACTGTGGCACCAACAAGTCTGGTTGTTAGCCCTGGACAGCAAACACTTTTAGGGTTGAAAACAGCTGGTAAGTGTTTTATATCTTTTGCAAAGGTGGGGGAAAGGTTGGCAATAAATCTTTCTCAATTTAATTTGCCCTTTTTATAGACTCAGCTGGAAGGGACTTCTAAAGCCATCTGGTTCAACTATATTAAACAAGTCTATAATAAATTGTCTTAAGACCAATGATTATCATTCCTATTTGTATAAACTGAATGGAAATACTATTCAACAACCTCATGAAAGTTTGTTCCATTGTTTAATCACAGTTAAAATTAAATGACTAACCCTTATGGATTGAAGCTAATCTCTTACTTTAAACTGTATGGAAATGGTAAACCACTATTTTGTGTCCTTAGGTAATAATATGTAATTTAACAGCCAAGTTATTCTATTACTTTCTCTTTTCCTGAAGAAAAAGATTCATTTCATTAAGTCTGTTTTTATAGAAATTTTACTTACACATGCACGCACATATTATTTATTTATTTATTTACTTATTTATTCATTCATTCATTCATTCTTTCCTTCCTTCCTTCCTTCCTTCCTTCTAGTTGTACAGACTACTCCTCCACACGATCTGGCAGCAACCCAAATCCCTCCCTCGCCACCTTCTCCTTCAATTCAGGGTCAGAGCGTGTTGAGCTATAGCCCATCTCGTTCACCCAGTACCAGCCCCAAGTTCACCACCAGCTGTATAACCGGATACAGCCCTCAGCTGCAAGGTCTGTCATCAGGTGGCAGCAGTTCCTATAGCCCTGGAGTGACTTACTCTCCCATCAGTGGTTATAATAAGGTAATGAATCTTTTTTCCTGGCCAGTCACATTATTTTAGAATTGGGAGCTACCTTGAAAATCACCAAATGAATCAAAACTCCTCATTTTCTCACTGACAGGACTGAGAAACAGTGGGTAATTGGCTTGCCCAAATTGCCCATTTAAAAGCCAAGAACAGAACCCAGATCCTGATACCTAGTCAGACGTTATGTATACCACACCCTAAAATGAAAGAAAAAAATCAGCTTTTGGAAAGATAATGGACTGAGAGTCACCCTCTAGGATCTTTCTGCAGGGTCTTTCAAACAAGTTGAGACTATGATAATTTTTTTACTTTAGTTTTTTAAATCTATGTTTGCCCTCTTTCTTTGCTTGTTTATATGAAACTTTTGTATATCGTTACAGAATCTTAATGCTTTTCATCATGTGGAATATCTCCTAAGCTAAAAACTGGGATTGTTGTGTAGTTTGACTCTTCATGATGGGCACCACCCTTCATGGGATGACTAGAAACCTCCATTCCAACTTCCACAAAGTGGGTTTGATAGAAGCAAAATTGACAAATTTGAAATTGTGACTCCTGCCTGAAGTGTAAGAATATAAAAGGAGTGTTAAAGGGGGCATGGTCACGTTTTCAGATGCTCTCACTAGTTAGAACTACATCCCTACAGCTGCTAGTTAAATGAGGAATGTCTGGAAGTGAAATCAACACACTGCCCTTACCCGTTACGTAATATTTCTTTGTAATGAAATTGCATACTACTGGTTACCCAATAACAATTTTGGCAAATAATAACATTTAGAAAATTTTGTATAAGTTAAATTTTATGAGGAAATGTATGTGTAGTGATAATTAATAACCCATAGGCAAATATGACTTACAGTTTTTGTTTTCATGAGAAAAAAAATCACTCATAGTTTTACCAACCAAACATAATTTCTGTTTAATGGCTACTTAATACTCATCTAATGGAAACACCATAGTTTACTCTTGAATATGTAAGTTATTTTTATTTCTTAAAAACTATTAATCTGTACTAAATAGCTCTGTATAAACTTGGTAACATTAATTATCTTTTTTCTCCTAGACTGTAACCTTCTTGAGTACAGGATTGTGTGTTTTTATTCTTGTTTGTTTTCTTAGCATAGTATATGAAATATCGATGCTATATATACATATTTGTTGAACCAAGTTAATACCATGGAAAAGTTAATGAAATGGAATAGTAATTTTTCTAGGGAAAAAATGCCGAGATTGACTAATAGGTAGAAAACCTAAATAAATAAGAAAAAATTTGAACTTTAACCAAATATATCTGCAGAATATATTAGGGTTCCGAAGTTTTGTCATTGAGTTCTTTTAAGTTTTCAAGAAACTTTTCAACTTTTGATTTTGGAAATGTTGAAACATAGACAAAAACGAAGGGACTAGTACAGTGCATTTCTAGAGTCAGAAAACTGGATTGAAATCCTGGGACAATCGTGAGTGAATTACCTAATCTCTCATATCTGAAATTAGTATGGTAGTAATATTTACTTATTATCGAGAGGATAAAATAAAATAATGTACATTATGCATAAGATGTGCCCCTCAGCAAAAATAAACCAATTAGTGAATAGCGCAGATATCATCATGGCATATAGAAGGATCTTAGAGAAGGGGGCATCTGGGTGGCTCAGTCGGTTCAGTGGCCAACTCTTGATTTCAGCTTGAGTCAGATCCCAGGGTTGTGGGATTGGGTCGGGCTCCGTGCTGAGCATGAAGCCTGCTTGGGATTGTCTCTTTCCCTCTGCCCCTCTCCCTGTTTATGCTCTCTTTCTCAAATAAAACTTTTTTTTTTTTTTTTTTTAATAAAAAAATAAATAAGAGAAAGCAGGGCGCCTGGGTAGCTCAGTCAGTTAAGCATCAAATCTTGATTTCGGTTCAGGTCACCATCTCAGGGTCATGAGATTGAGCCCTGTGTTGGGCTCTGTGCTGACCATGGAGCCTGCTTAAGATTCTCTTCCTCACTCTCCCTCTGCCTCTCTCCCTTGCTCACACACTCACGCTCTCTTTCACTCTCAAAAAAAAGAAAAATCGATGTGGAAGAGGAGTAACGTTTTTCTTTTTTTTTCAACTTTATTTCTTTTGCCACTATACTGGAGTAAGTAGTTAATAAAATAGGTAGTACCAGTGACCAGTAGTTGTATTTTTTTTAAGTTTTATTTATTTAGGTAGTCTCTACACCAGACTTGGGGCTCGAACTCACAACCCTGAGATCAAGAGTTGGATGCTCTTCTGACTGAGGCAGCCACGTGCCTCCATATTTTTAAAGTGTTTAACTTCATAAGGAAACACAAGTTAAATGTAAATTTTTTAAAATTCTTCTATATCCAATAAACATTTTAAAATAGTGAAATGGACATATACCAAAATAGGTCCGCCTATCAACTTTTTTCTGAATAGTACTTAGCACAACATTTTCATTTAATAGAATCGGAATATGTATTAAATGTTCATATGCTTTGATCAGATCATTTCTGTTCTAAGAATCTCCTGAAGGACATTTCTCAGAAATTAAGAAAAGATTTATGTAGGGGCACCTGGCTGGCCAGTCGGTAGGGCATGTGGCTCTTGATCTCAGGGTCGTGAGCTCAAGCCTCACGTTGGGTGTGGAACTTACTAAAAAGAAAAGAAAAGATTTATGTACAGAGATGTTAGCATTATTTACAGTGGCCAAATCTTGTAGATAATTCAAATGTATTGAATGTAAAAATAAATAACGGTACGTATGTATAATGAAATATTGTATAGCTAGTAAGAATAATATTACAGAGGATTTTTATAGGAAAATCCTTGGTTACCTTTAAAAACACAATGAGGTTTAGGGACACCTAGGTGACTCGGTTAAGCGTCCGACTCTTGATTTGGGCTCAGGTTATGATTTTACACTTTGTGAGTTCAAGCTCCACACGGGGCTGGGATTCTCCCTCTGCCTCTCTGCCACTTGTGTGCGCACACATACGTGCTGTCTCTGTCTGTCTCTCTCTCTCTCTCTCTCTCTCTCTCTCGTAGAAAAAAAGTTAAAAATGAGGTTTAAAAAACAATTGTTTTGTTTAAAAAATATGTAAAAACGATATATTGATATAGCTATATGCACTTAAATTTTGAAAATACATAAAATATGAAAAGGGATTATATTACCTCTAGGTTGTAGTTCTAAGTATGACTTATTGTCTTCAAACTTTCCATTTTTTAAGACGTGCACATAGTGCTTTTTAAAAAAAATAGACTTTATATTTTAGAACAGTTTTAGGTTTGGGCACCTGGGTGGCTCAGTCAGTTGAGCGACTGACTTTTGATTTCGGCTTGGGTCATGACCCAAAGGTGGTGGGATCAAGCTCTGGTTTGGGGCTCTGCCCTGATGTGGAACCTGCTTGGGATTCTCTGCCTCTCTCCCCACTGCGCTCGCTCGCTCACTCTCTCAAAAAACAAAACAAAACAGTTTCACGGCAAAACTGAGAGGAAGGTACAGAGACCTGTCCTATACCTTTTGCCCCCCCACGGGCACAGCCTTCCCAATATCAAAATCCCCCACCAGAGTGGTACATCTGTTCCAGTTGATGAACCTGCGTTGGTACATCATTATCACCCAGAGTCCACAGTTTACTTTAGGATTCATTCTTGGTTGTGTACATTCTGTGGGTTTAGATAACTATATAATTCTGTATACCCACCATTATGGTACGGTATCATATAGGGTAATTTCATTGCCTTAAAAGTCCCTCATGCTCCACCTATTCATCCTGTCCCACTCCTGACCCCGATCCCTGGCAACTACTGATCCTTTTGCTTTTTCCATAGTTTTGTCTTTTTCAGAACATCATATAATTGGAATGATACAGTGTAGCATTTTCAGATTGGCTTCTTTTAGTCAGTCATGTGCATTTAAGGTTCCTCCATGTCTTTTCATGGCCTGATAGCTCATTTCTTTTCAATGCCAAATAATATTCCATTATGCAGATGTACCGCAGCTTATTTACCCGTCCACCTACTAAAGGATGTCTTGGTTGCTTCCAAGTTTTGGCAATTACGGAATAAAGCTGCCATAAATACCTGTAGGCAGGTTTTTGTACAGACCTAAGTTTTCAACTCCTTTGGCTAAGTCCCAAGGAGCACGATTGCTAATCAGATGATAAGTGTAGTTTAGTTTTGCAAGAAACCTCCAAACTGTCTTCCAAGGTGGCTGTACCATCTTGCATTCCCACCAGCAGTGAATGAGAGTTCCTGTTGCTCCACATCCTTAGCGACTTCTGGTGTTGTCACTGTTCTGGATTTTGGCCGTTCTAATGGGTGCGTTACCTTCTGAAAGTCAAAAACCAACACAAAAGCAAATTTCAATAAGAAAAAGTTCTTTTATTTTGTGTAGTTGGCAAGCTATAGTCCTTCTCCTTCTTCTCCATACCCTACAACTGTCGGACCAGTGGAGGGCAGTGGGTTGAGATCTCGCTACCGTTCTTCACCCACCGTCTATAACTCGCCTACTGACAAAGAAGACTACATGACAGACCTACGAACTTTGGATACTTTTCTTAGAAGTGAAGAAGAGAAACAGCATAGAGTTAAGCTGGGTATGTATATTTTTATTCAGATCCACCTCTCATTTTTGGTGTTGCTTTTATGTTATCCTTACCCTATTGTTTTCATTATTTTGATAACTGTACATAAATACTTCTTTTTTACTAATATGTGTAGCTTAAGAGAGAAATACATTTTGTTCTTATATTTTGTAGAGTTAGAATTTTAAGTGCACCAAATTTAAGAAGTAAAATGCAGGGGCGCCTGGGTGGCGCAGTCGGTTGGGCGTCCGACTTCAGCCAGGTCACGATCTCGCGGTCCGTGAGTTCGAGCCCCGCGTCAGGCTCTGGGCTGATGGCTCGGAGCCTGGAGCCTGTTTCCGATTCTGTGTCTCCCTCTCTCTCTGCCCCCCCCCCGTTCATGCTCTGTCTCCCTCTGTCCCAAAAAAAAAAAAAAAACGTAAAAAAAAAAAAAAATTAAAAAAAAAAAAAGTAAAATGCAGTTGAACTGAGAATTCTTGAACCTTTTATCTACATTAAGATTGAAAGCTTTTTCTATATATAAGTTATACTTTCTATTCAAAAATTGAGGCTATAAAATGTTTTTGAAGCGGTGCAGAGCAAAGCTTATTGAAGTGATAGTTGTCTCTTTTTGGTCCTTGGGAAGATTGGCATGACAGGGAGGGATAAAGGAGGGAGAACATATTTACTCCAGAAGTGCTGCTGTTTTTCAGAACATTTTCGAACTTCTCTTTAGTTTACTTTGAGAAACAGTGTTAGCAAATCTTAATCCATTTGGGGTGGATTTGATTATAACAAAGTCAATTATTTGAAACCAAATTAGGTTATTGAGCCACGTAATGATTTTTCCCCCTCAGGAACTTTCACAGAAAGCACATTAGGTGCTAAAGCATGGCCACAATGAGGAAGTCCGTTATTGGACCATGGCTCTTTGTGTCACTTGAAATCTCTCCATTGATTTTTAATTTAATTTTGCCTGAAAGTGCCAGAAATGTCAAAGAAACAAATCAATATTATCTTGTTATTTGTCGATGCATGCTTTTTCTTCTTGTGAAATTTTGAACTATTTCAAGTTTTCTGAAAATTATATAGAGTATAATGCAAAGAACAACCTATGTCATTCCCTCTCCCTATCTTTGTCTTATTGAGATATTTTCTGGCTTCCATTTTTATTTCCTCTTTGATCCATAGGACTTACTTAAAAGTGTTATTATTGTTTAAAAGTTATATTAGTGATTGGTGTTGCTTTTAATTTCCAAACATTGAAATGAAGGCTTGATTATCTTTTATTTTTCCTCCTAAGTTAATTGTGCTACACTAGAGATTGTGACCTCTACCCTGTTAATTCTTTGGTATTTTTTAAGACTTGCATTTAGGCCTGTTGTGTGATCACTTTTTATAAATGGGTTTTGGTATGCTGAAAAGGATGGCGTAGTCTCTACATACTTGGCTCCATATTTGCTCATTGAACCAAACTTCCTGAACGTGTTCTTAAATTCTTTATCTTCTTAATCTTCATCCACCTGCTCTATTAGTAAGAAAGTCGGTTAAAAGCTCCCACTGATTGTTTTACATTAAATGTGTCCTCGTAATTCTGTTAAATTTGCTAAATGTATATGAAATTATGTTAAGTGCATATAAATTCATGATTGTTAATATCATTCTGGTCAGTTATTTCTTTTATCTTTATCTTAAGCTTTTTGCCTTGAAATCTGTTTTCTCTGATATTAACACAGCTGTACTGATTTTCTTTTGTTAGTATTTGCCTGGTGTATCCGTGTCCATCCTTATACTTTGAACTCTCTGTGCCTGTAGGTTTTAGGTAATTCAGTATTTATATAAATTAAATAGTAAGTATTTTTGTGAGGAGCTACTTTGAGACTATATAAGTATCTTCTTCCTCATCAAATTTGACTTACTGGCTTTAACATCCTTTTAAGTTTCTTTTCAAAATTATTACTGTGTTGTAGTGGCTATCTCATTCCATCATTCCTTCTATATTATTCCCTTTTACATTTTTAAACATGTTTTGTTTAAAACATGCATAAGGTTTTGTTTAAAATTTGCTTAAATTTAAATATTTTGTTTAAAATATGCATAAGGTTTACCATTTGAACCATTCTTAAGAGTATAATTCAGTGGTATTCACATTGTTGTGCAACCACCTTTTACGTTCATTTGTTGGCATTCTGTTGCAAGGTAAGAACTTTTTCTTCTCCCCAATTATGTCATTTATTTTAGTGGTTAGATTGTTTCAGGTTTGGGTAGTGGGATCCTCTGGTTTCTGGTTTTTGTTTGTTGTTTTGTTTTACTGTCTAGCACCACAAGATAGTCCAGGCTTCTCTTGTACTTTCCTGATTAACTAGCTCTGGAGTCAGTCCATTTCTCCAAGGGGACCATGATTGCTTTTAGCGGAGAATGATGTTGAGAAATTAATGTCTGGGCACTGGATATGTCATTGTTGATGTGGTATCATTACTCTAGGTCCTCTCAACAGACAGCCAGGAATATATATGTATATATACACACACAAATACACCTATATGGGTTTCCATATCCATCCATCTATATATTAAAAACCATGAGTACATACTGATACCTCCAATTGCAGTCCAACTATGCAGGGTTTATTCTAGCCTCCTCCCTTTTCATATTTGTAACTCCTTTCTCCAATAGTAAGAAACCAGACACTCACATTTACTCTTTCTCACACACTTTTTTTGCTGCCTGGTCACTTCATCCTTAACTATTTCGAATGCATCTCCCAAGAATGTGAACATTTTCCTTTCTGACTATAGCGTAATTACCATACTTGAGATACTAGTGTTATTCATATTCACATTTCTTCCAATTGACCCAATAATGGCCTTTGTAGCTTTTTTTCTTTTACTGGTGCAGGATCTGATCAAGGATCATTTTTCCATATTTAGCTGCCATGCTTCTGTTGTCCTTTTTAATCTAGAACATTTGTGCTTCTTTGTTTTGTTTTTTTATGACATTTACATTTGAAGAAGTCAGCCTAGTTGTTTTGCAAATTTGGATTTGTGTGATCATTTTTCATTATTGGATTAGATAAGAATCAGTTTAAATACGATTTTTTGGCAAGACTACAACTTAGGTGGCAGTGTGCTCCTTTCAGCATATCACATCAGGAGACCCATGATACCATTTTGTCCCTTTATTGGTGAGATTAAATTGGATCAGTTGGTCAAGATGATGGCAACCTTGGCCTTTCCCTTTTGTAATTAATAAATAATCTATAGTGCGATACTTTGAGACTTGTGAGTCCTGTTCCCCAACAGCCTTTTACCTGGTGGTTTTAGCATCTGAATGAGTTAACGCAGTGGTGGTTGCAAAATGGAGACTTTCTAATACTTTCATTTCTTCTGCATTTAGTAGTTTGGCATTCTTCTGTTGTCCCCCTCACCCCACAGTTTGTGCTGCTGGTTGGTTCTTCCATTAGCAGTATCTAACCTGCTGTTTAACTCACTGAGTTTTTTCATTTGTTGTGGGTGGGTTCTTTTTTTTTCTCCAGTTTTCAAGGTTTTACTTGGTTCTCTTTCATATATGCATGATTTATTTTAGTGTATCTTGTTTTGTTCTTATGTTTTCAATTTTTTCCTATCTCAGTCACTTTAAACATGACTTTCTAAAAGTCTCTGTCCTGTAGTTCAGTTATCTAAAGTTCTCGAAGATTAAATACTCACATTTTTGTCTTGTTGATTCCTTTGCTTGGAACCCTGTTTCCTCTTGTGATTTATGTATTTCTTGTTTGTTTTTGGTAAGTTTATCTGCAGTACAGTTCTATCTGTGCTTTTCTATCCTGGGCAGGCTGGATACAAGCCTTGTCTCCTAGCAGTTTTGTATTTGCCTCTGCCAAGTACCTAAGGAGTATTATGACCTTGAACTAACTTAGGTAATTTCTGGGCTAGGAGGTTCCTGGATTTCACAGGTAGTATAAATGGGTGTTCTAAACCCATATGTAAATGGATAATTTTTAAATCCCCATACAACTTAGATGAGTTTCCTTATTATCTCCTGGTGCCAGTGGACAGATTTTTTCCTTATCTACAAGAATGTGGCCATTTGAGGTTCTTGGCCCTGTGCTGGCTACAGGGGATAGAGGTAGGAGAAAAGGGTCTGAGTCCAACCCTACCTCTCCTTTGCCTCATTACCATTTCCCACTTGGGCAGTGAAATCCAAGCTGATAGGTTTCCCAAAGCCTACTGAATTCTCCAGAGCAGCCACAGCATCAGCTCACAGGGATGCTGGGGAAAAATAATATTTCCTGCCCTCAAGGAACTCAAATTCTGTTTGGGTAAAAAGACAGACTGTAGCCTTAAAGTGTAATAACTGCTCTGGTAGAATCCTCTAGAGGATTAAGTCCCCATATTAAGTATTAACATTTCCTAAAAGTAAATTTATAAATTTAAAAGTGTAATCGGCAGTCTCTTTGAATGCAACGCAGGAATTATTACAGGCTATAAAGAGAATGCAGTGTAGTACAGGGAAGAGTGAGTGGAGCTGCTGGCCCACAGAGTAGTTTATTAATAGGAAGCTGTAGTCGTACCATTCAGAAAGAGCTACTAAAAATTCAGGCAAGGAACTTCCTTAGCCTGTTTATTTCCTGAGGAAATTTGTCTTTTGTTTGTTTCTTGCTGAGTCATTTGAAAGTCTTAGAGAATGAAACAAGCTTAATTTTACAACAAAAATAAACAGATACTTTCAACCACTTGATTGATATTGCTCAGAAAATGTTCTTTTTAATTTTTAGCACAGGCAGTCTGTGTTCCCTAAAGAAGAGGTAATGTCAGGGAGGAGGGGAGAGAAGAGTCCCTTGGGGCTTTGTCTTCCTTGATTGCCATCGCCTAGGTGCCCAGATACCCAGTGTTCGTGTGCTAACTCTAAGTGTCACAGTTACTACAGCACACACTGATGCTCTTTAAATTCATTATTGTAGGGAGTCCAGATTCTACCTCGCCTTCCACCAGTCCTACCTTCTGGAACTACAATCGTTCCATGGGAGATTATGCACAGACTTTGAAGAAGTTTCAGTATCAGCTTGCCTGTAGGTCTCAGGCCCCGTGTGCTAACAAAGATGAGGCTGATCTCAGTTCTAAACAAGCTGCAGAGGAGGTAAATGGAAAATAAAAATGACTTAATATTTCTGATGGCAGATTGTTAGAAAGTCTCTTCTACTTCTGGAACATTTTTTGTCTGTAGTCTTCACTTTCACTGGCCAGAAACATAAATCTGGCACACATTAAACACTGGAGAGACTCCTATGTAACTTCGTGTATCTAAAACTGAATTGTATTGTACGTTTTAGTCTTCCTTGCATACAGTTGACATTAGTATCATGCCTAAAACATTTTTCTGCATTCATTTATAAGAAGGTATCTCAAGTATCTATTTGTACTTTGTATATACAAGACTCCTGCTTTTAAAATACATTTGGATTAGAACATTTGAACTTTATCAGTTTAATACCAAAAATAAGATTTTTGTTTTGTTAAAGCAGGAATGTTTTTTAAACATACCAACGTAAGGAATTTTAAAGATCTATCTGTGCATGAATAGCAACCAAGTGGGTAGTAAGAAAATTCTTGCATATTAATTAGATGAATATCAGTGTTGATGAAGTTGTTTTTCAGATTTTTTTTCCACATATTTTTGAGAGTTGAGGAAAGTGACCAATTTCTGACAAGATTTTTCCTCACTGATTGTTCATTTGAAACATATTTTTAATAGGTTTGGGCAAGAGTGACTATGAATAGACAACTTCTTGATCATATGGATTCGTGGACAGCTAAGTTCAGAAATGTAAGTTCTGACATTACTCTTCAGACAATACTGTTGCCTCTTACTATGCGAAGTGTGTTATTAGAATATTATTTAGAGGTGTTAATTACTAATTAGAGTATCAGAATTAATTATTATGAAAAATGCAATATGGATGGCACACATGTAAGGATAAACATGACATTTACCTTATGGTGTCTGTTTTCATCAGATTGTTTTTCTCTCCATATTTAGTAAATCAGTTTCTTTGGAGTGGATAAAGAAATAACATATCTAGTTATTAAGATCTTCCCAACAGCGCAGTTTTATTTATTTTTTTTTCAAAAAATTTTTTTTCAATTTTATTTTTCAAAGAGCTTTTCTGGCAGAACCTTTTATATGTCTGGAAATATGAGGGAAACAAAAATGAGGTCCTTGCCCTCAGGGAACTTTTAAGTTAGAGAGAGAAGGTAATATATATTATAAGCTCCTTCAGAATATTTCAGTTTCTTCAGTTGTTTTAGAGAAGAACCCTCTTCTCTTTGGCCAATTCATACAGAATAAGTGAGTTCCCTTGTTTCAGCCCTGCCTCTTTCTGCCCCTCTGTAGTCTCTGTATGTCCCAAGTTCTGTTGGACACGCTGGCCCCCCTCCACTGCAGGTAGTTCCGCTTGGATTCCACGGAGGCTGCCACTTCTTCCACTATTTCACCCTTCAACACTCATCCACTCACTCTACATCTTCGAGAAATACGTTGAAATCACTTGTCTACTTTTTTATTCTTTTACTATAATTTTAATTAGGTATCAGGAGGGAGTAGTGAAAATAGCAGCCTGTTTTCTTGAACCAGAAGCACTGGATGGCTTTCTAAACATAAAAATTCCCTCACGAGGATGAAAGGTACAACATAGGGAATATAGCCCTGAACCCCTTGGGTAATTTTGTTGCAGCCCAAGGGTGGCTCGCGAGTACAATGCATTGAGTAAATGTTGGAAGAATGAATGAGTAAAATGATGTCCTAGTACTGTACTCTCTTTTATTTCTAATTACAGTCTTGAAAGTTTCAAGTTTTTTTGGATATTTTTTAAAAAGCAGTGTGCATATAGCATATAATATTGTGTAATACTACTTACTAGCAGAGTCTGGTTAGCACTCGGTGATCAAAGACATCAATATTTGTAGCAAAACATGTGAATAGTCACACTAAGTGTGTAAATAGCCTCATTGGAATTTAGTTCAGGCCTTGCGGTGTATCTGATTTGCTTGCTAAATGGATTACTGAAAAGTTTTGTTTTTATAGATTTCTTAATTCACAAATTTGTATAAGGAATTGTAGACTTGTATTTCATCGGAAACTTTTTCACCCTTCCATTTTATAGTTAAACAGAAGCATGGAAACAGAACTAAAGTAGCAGTTAAAGTTGCCACGAACACCTACGCGAAACACATAACACACGAACAACTCAAATGGGGTGTTTCCTTGGACAGTCTTTTCACATCCGGAATTGGATTGATGTTAGCCATCCAAAGTGGCATTTGAAGTTCTAATCCTAAAGGAATATTTTAATATGCATAAACCACTATCAAATAGATCTGTTTTCCACGTAGTTAGCAAATTGAGTAAGCCTGCTGAGTTAATTATGTTAGTTTGAAAAACTATCTTATTAATTACAAACCAATATAAACACGACATGGATAAATGTATGATAATTGCTGTAGAAATGTAAATCGGAGATTATCCTTTTTTAGCTAAGTATAATAACCACAGGAAATTTTGAGAAAAACTTAACTAAAATTTTTATATTTTCGTCAGCAAAAAGCAGGCATATGTGCTTTAAGAGTATAACTTTTTACACTATTTTTTTACTTTTTACACTAATATTTTACAATATTAACAGAATATTCAAGTACAAGACAGTAAAAATATTCTTAGTGTTTCATGAATATCATTATTTGAGAAATACTTTAGAATTATGTGTGTGAAATCTTTGCCTTGTTTCTTCCCTAGTGGATCAATGAGACAATATTAGTGCCACTGGTACAAGAGATTGAGTCTGTCAGCACACAGATGAGACGAATGGGCTGTCCCGAGCTTCAGATAGGAGGTATGTGAAAATAGAGAGCAACATTTGATTTTCCTTCAGTGAATCTGCCAAGTAGAAATTTTCTTTTTTTATTGGGCTGTTTAACAACTTCCTTTGTTATCTTGAGGTGAGGACAAAACTAAATGTTTATGATATATGTTAGAATTTACTTGCCGTGCAGTTCACCCCTTTTTTTTTTTTTCAACGTTTTTGTTTTTGTTTTTGTTTTTGTTTTTTTTTATTTTTGGGACAGAGAGAGACAGAGCATGAACGGGGGACGGGCAGAGAGAGAGGGAGACACAGAATCGGAAACAGGCTCCAGGCTCCGAGCCATCAGCCCAGAGCCTGACGCGGGGCTCGAACTCACGGACCGCGAGATCGTGACCTGGCTGAAGTCGGACGCTTAACCGACTGCGCCACCCAGGCGCCCCGCAGTTCACCCCTTTAAAGTCTACAATTCAGAGATTTGAGTTGTGCAAACAATCAAGTTTAGAATATCTCATCACCCAAAAAGGAAACCCCACATAACCTTTAGCAGTCACCCTGTTTTCCCAATAACGCATTCCCCAGCCCAAGGCAACTACCAATTTACTTTCTTAAATTTTTTTTTAATGTTTATTTATTTTTGAGAGAGAGAGAGAGAGTGTGAGTGTGGGAGGGATAGAGAGAGAGGGAGACACAGAATCTGAAGCAGGCTCCAGGCTCTGAGCTGTCAGCACAGAGCCTGATGTGGGGCTCAAACCCACAAACTGCGAGATCATGACCTGGGCCAAAGTTGGATGCTTAACCAACTGAGCCACCTACGTAGCTACTTAGGCGCCCCCCCACAAATCTACTTTCTATCTCTATAGATAAGTGTGTTCTAGATATTTCATATGAATGGAATCGTATAGCATGTTGTCATTTATGACTGGCTCTTTCACTTAATATGTTTTCAAGGTTCATCCATGTGTGTTGTGACATTTATCATTGCTTCGTTTCATTTTATTGCCAGACAGTGTCCTGTTATATTGATCTACAACATTTTGTTTACCCATTTATCAGTTGGTTGACATTTGAGTTTTCACTTTTGGGCTATCATGAATAATGCTGCTATAAAGAGTTGCATGCAGGTGTTTGTGTGGACATAGGTTTTAATTTCTCCAGGCTAGAATGACTGAGCCATGTGGTAACTCCATGTTTATTCTTTTGAGGAACAGCCAGACTATTTTCTAAAGTAGCTGTGCTGTTTTACATTCCCACCAGCAGCGTATGAGGGTTTCAGTTCCTCACATCTTCACCAACACTTGTCTATCCTTTTGATTATAGTTATCCTAATGGGTGTGAAATGGTTCCTCATTGTGGTTTTGATTTGCATTTTCCTGATGTCTACTGATGTTGAGCATCTTTTCTTGTGCTCATTGGCCATTCATACATTTTCATAGGAGAAAAAAATACCTTTTCCGATCCTTTACCATTTTTAAATTCAATTATTTGTCTTTCTTTTTAAGTTTGTTTATTATGAGAGAGAGAGAGAGAGAGAGAGAGAGAGAGAGAACGAGCAGGGGAAGGAAAGAGAAAGAGGGAGAGAGAGAATCCCAAGCAGGTCCCACACTGTCAGCACAGAGCCCAACATGGGGCTCGAACTCATGAACCATGAGATCCATCACCTGAGCCAAAATCAAGAGAAGGACGCTAAACTGACTGAGCCACCCAGGTGTCCCTGGGTTATTTGTCTTTTTATCATTGAGGTGTTTTTTATGTTCTAGATACAAGTCCCTTGTCAGATATTAATTCCAAAGTTGTACAAAGCATAAAGAATGTGTAACAGTGCTAATTGAAAATCACCTATTTTCAACTCTTTTACCTGCAAAAAATGAAACTATTAAGGTTCCATATAATTTGCCAAAAATATATTTACCATAACTTATTTAGGGTTAAGTAATTAGGTTTCAAAATAAAAAGGAGTATCTTAGTCAAGCGCCTCTTTCTTATTTTTTTTATTAAAAAAATTTTTTTAATGTTTGTATTGTTGTATATTTGAGAGAGAGAGAGACAGAGCATGAGCAGGGATGGGGCAGAGAGAAACGGAGACAGAATCTGAAGCAGGCTCCACACTCTGAGCAGTCAGCACAGAGCCTGACACAGGGCTCAAACCCACGATCTGGGAGATTATGACTTGAGCCAAGGTCGAATGCTTAACCGACTGAGTCACCCAGGCGCCCCTCAACCACCTCTTTGTAGAGAATAAATTTTTCCTTGAAATATTTAAGTGCTTTGGATTGCACATTAGTACTTTCTACTTACTTTGCATGTCTTTTATTTATTTATTTTTTTACTTTGGGTGTCTTTTGATCAGCCTTTATTCTCTGGAGACTAAGAATAGAATTGTATATCCCAAAGGTGTCTATTCAGTATCTAAATGTTTCGTGTAATTTGTATAACCCTCACATCAACCTTGAAAGCTAGCTGTCAGTGTCCCATTTTATGGATGAGGCTGCTAAGACACAAATTAAGTATCTTGCCCAGTGTCAACACAGAATAGTGTTTTGAGGCCAGAGCTGTTAGACTGCAAAGCCCAGAATAGTTACTTTCTAGATCTTGGTAATGTTATTTGAACCTGTGCTTGTTTTCTTTGAGCTTTCTTTAAAAGCTATAAAAATGTTATTTTCTACAGCATTTTACCAGTGTGATGTGCTTTTTAAAAAAAACAACATTGCTGGGGCGGCTCCTGGGTGGTTCAGTCGGTTAAGCGTCTGACTTCAACTCAGGTCTTGATCTCACGGTTTGTGGGTTCAAGCCCCACATCAGACTCTGTGCTGGCAGCTTGGAGCCTAGAGCCTGCTTCAGATTCTGTGTCTCCCTCTATCCCTGCCCATCCACCCGTTCATACTCTGTCTCAAAAATAAATAAAAACTTTAAAATAAAAAAGGACAACATTGCTTTGTGACTACAAAATGCAGTGTATATTATGTTCATTGTAGAAAGGCTGGAAAGTAGAGACAGAAATACACAAGAATATTATCCATAATTCTGCTTCCAGAGATAACAACTATCAATTTTAAGTCACAATTATTATTTTTGATTATGATACTAACTACATATATGTATATCAATTGTAAGTTATACCATAATATAACATTAAAATTTAAAAACTGTATATTTAGGAGCCGAGGACATATATCACACATGTACATTTTTTTTTTTCAATATATGAAATTTATTGTCAAATTGGTTTCCATACAACACCCAGTGCTCATCCCAAAAGGTGCCCTCCTCAATACCCATCAGCCACCCTCCCCTCCCTCCCACCCCCCATCAACCCTCAGTTTGTTCTCAGTTTTTAAGAGTCTCTCATGCTTTGGCTCTCTCCCACTCTAACCTCTTTTTTTTTTTTTTTCCTTCCCCTCCCCCATGGGTTTCTGTTATGTTTCTCAGGATCCACATAAGAGTGAAACCATATGGTATCTGTCTTTCTCTGTATGGCTTATTTCACTTAGCATCACACTCTCCAGTTCCATCCACGTTGCTACAAAGGGCCAGATTTCGTTCTTTCTCATTGCCACGTAGTACTCCATTGTGTATATAAACCACAATTTCTTTATCCATTCATCAGTTGATGGACATTTAGGCTCTTTCCATAATTTGGCTATTGTTGAGAGTGCTGCTATAAACATTGGGGTACAAGTGCCCCTATGCATCAGCATTCCTGTATCCCTTGGGTAAATTCCTAGCTGTACATTTTTTTTTAATGTTTATTTTTGAGAGAGAGCGCTTGTGTGTGCAAGTGGGGGAGGGGCAGAGGAAGGGGGACAGAGGATCTGAATCAGCTCTGTGCTGACAGCAGAGGGCCCAGTGTGGGGCTTGAACTCATAAACCGCAATATCATGACCTGAGCTGAAGTCACACGCTCAACCAACTGAGCCACTTTAAATTAGGGTCATACATGAATGGATAAAGAAGATGTGGTATATATACACAATGGAGTTTTACTCAGCAATCAAGAAGAATGAAATGTTGCCATTTGCAACTACGTGGATGGAACTGGAGGGTATTATGCTAAGTGAAATTAGTCAGAGAAAGACAAATATCATATGACTTCGCTCATGAGGACTTTTAAGAGACAAAACAGATGAACATAATGGAAGGGAAACAAAAATAATATAAAAACAGGGATGAGGGACAAAGCATAAGAGACTCATAAATATGGAGAACAAACAGGGTTACTGGAGGGGTTGTGGGAGGGGGGATGGGCTAAATGGGTAAGGGGAACTAAGGAATCTACTCCTGAAATCATTGTTGCACTATATGCTAACTAATTTGGATGTAAATTAAAAAAAAAAAAAAATTAGGGTCATACAATTTTGTTGACTGCTTTTTCCCCCAGTTTTTCTATTTGTTAAATATTCTCCAGTACTGGTTTTGTGGCTAGATTGTATTTTTTTTTATATGTGTAATACATTGTATTTAACTGATCTTGATTATCTAAAATGTAGGGCTTTTTCCCTTTGTTGTTATTAATAATGCTGTGAGTAAATACCATTTTGCCTAAATCTTTGTGTACATTTGTAATGATTTCTTGGGGATAATTTCTTAGAAGTGGAGTTGGGGCACCTGGGTGGCTCACTTGTTTAAGCGTCTGGTCTTGGCTCAGGTCATGATCTCAGGACTTGTGAGTTAGAGCCCCGCATCGGGCTCTCTGCTGTCAGCGTGGAGCCTGCTTCAGATTCTCTCCCTGTCTCTCTGCCCCTCCCTCACCAGTGGGCACACGCACATTCTCTCTCTCTCAAAAAATAAATAAACATTAAAAAAAAAAAAAAAAGAAGTGGTTAGTTCAGTAGGAATAAATACATCAAAGCTTTGATGATGTACCTAACCCTTTGAAAAGCTTATGCCAGTTTATACTCTAGCAACCATGTCACATAGAAGAATGCCTTTTTCCCCAACACTGGATATTACTAGTAAGGTTGGACGTTCTGAAAATTTTTGCTTATTAATTTCTTTGTATAGTTGTGTTTCCTGATATGATAAGAGAAATCACTGTCATAAAAAGTTTCTGCTTGTCAGTGGCTTAAGAGGCAACTTTTTTTTTTTTTTTGAGAGAGAGAGCACTTGAGAGTGGGAGGGGCAGAGGGAAAGAGAGGGAATGAGAATCTTTTTTTTTTTAAGTTTTTTTTTATTTTTGGCAGAGAGAGAGAGAGAGAGAGAGAGAGCGAGTGAGCATGAGCGGGGGAGGGGCAGAGAGAGAGACACAGAATCCGAAGCAGGCTCCAGGCTCCGAGCTGTCAGTACAGAGCCTGATGTGGGGCTTGAACCCACAGACTGTGAGATCATGACCTGAGCTGAAGTCGGACCCTCAACCGACTGAGCCACCCAGGCGCCCCAAGAATGAGAATCTTAGGCTCCATGCTCAGCAGGAAGTCCAACACTAGACTCTGTCTCACGGCCGTGAGATCATGACCTGAGCCAAAATCAGGAGTTGGACACTTAGCTGACTGAGCCACCCAGGTGCCCCAAGGGGCAACTTTTAACTCAATGTGATTTTTTTTTTTTAAGTTTATTTATTTATTTTGAGAGAGAGCGAGCGAGCAAGCACAAGCAGGAGAGGAACAGAGAGCAGGGGAGGGAGAGAGAGGGAGAGAATCCCAAGCAGGCACTGTCGGTGCAGAGCCCGACGTGGGGCTCGAACCCACGAACTGTGAGATCATGACCTGAGCCAAAATCGAGTTAGACACATAACCAACTGAGCCACCCAGAACCCCTCAACGTTTGTTTTTTTTTTTTTTTTAATTTTTTTTTTTAACGTTTATTCATTTTTGAGAGAGAGAGACAGAGCATGAATGGGGGAAGGTCAGAGAGAGAGGGAGACACAGAATCTGAAACAGGCTCCAGGCTCTGAGCTGTCAGCACAGAGCCCGACGCGGGGCTTGAACTCACGGACCGCGAGATCGTGACCTGAGCTGAAGTCGGCCGCTTAACCGACTGAGCCACCCAGGCGCCCCTCAACGTTTTTTTTTTTTTTTAAGTTTATTTATTTTGAGAGAGCTCTCACAAGCTGAGTAGGGGTGGGGCAGAGAGAGAATCCCAAGCAGGCTAAGCTGTCAGCGATGAGCCCTACACGCAGAGCCCCACTGGGGGCTCAAACGTACCAACTGAAAGATCGTGACCTGAGCCAAAATCAGAGCTGGTCACTTAACCGACTGAGTCACCCAAGCACCCCAGCTCAACCTGATTTTGAAAGCTATCGTGCATCTTTTTATACATACCCCCACAAAAAAATTTTGTATTAGTTGTTTATAGATTTACCAGAATGGATCTGGCTGCTGCTTTTGGCATGTGTGTGCATGTGGTGTGTGTTTTTATAAATCTGGCCACCATGCCAGAAATAAAATAAATTGTAGGTAAAGGAGATAATGCTCATGGTGAAAATAAACTATTCTATTCTTACTTTCACTTATTCCTTCAACGCCTATTGAAGAACGCCACATGAAGAATAATCTGTGTCCTATGTGTTTTGTTTTTAACAGAGGCTAGCATTACTAGCTTGAAGCAAGCTGCTCTGGTCAAAGCTCCTCTCATCCCGACTTTGAACACGATTGTGCAGTATCTAGACCTTACACCCAATCAGGAATACTTGTTCGAAAGGATTAAAGGTAACTAGTAATTTGAAGAGGAAAAAAATTTCACTACTTTGAGATTTTGTAAATAAAAGTAACAAGGGGAAAAAAATTTTAAGTATCACTTTTTTTTTTGTTTTATGAACATATATTTAATTAGGGCTTAATTAAGGCTTATTATACTTGAATAACGTTTGGGTTTTATATTTCATATTGCCTAAGAATTGTCAAAATGATGTAGTTAGCCTTAAATGTGCTCATTAATTGCATTCTGTAGAGGGAAACTTAAATGTGAGATACATGGGCTGCAGTAAATATTTCACCTATTTTCTACCCTTAAACCACTAAGAACGGGTGCCACTGTGACATTCCTTATCATTTTAGCATGTTGGTCCTTCTTTCTTTCAATTCTTGTAATGTATATTTAATGTGTTGCTACTTTGAATTTCTGTTATATTCGGATTATTTGGAGGGAAATGTGATCTTCTGAGGAGACGGACTTGAGAATCAGGAAAGTTAGCCTCCCTGATACTCCCAAACTCTCTTTATGCTTCCCTGCTGTTATTTGGATAAACTGTAAAAATTTCTCATCAGTAAAAAAAGCTTTAGAAATAGTATTTCACTCTTCAGATTTATCATAAATCTTAACTTGAAAACATTATGGTACCCTCTCTCCCCCAGGTTTGGACTGGGGTTCAGAAATAAGCATTTTTCATGACTTTTAAAAAAACTTTTATCAGGAGAATTCAGATATTCCTAACACTAAACACAACAGTGTGCTCAAGCCTCCTGTACACAGCCCCTGGGCCTGGCAGCCTTTAGCCTCTCGGCACCCCTGGCCCTATCTATATCCCCATCTACCTGCTCCCCTCCTGTGTTATATATAGTTCTATGTGCTGTTGTCACTTCATCTGTAAACAGCTTTGTATGTGTCTCAAAGATAAGGCCTTTTAAAAACATAACCTCAGTACAATTATCACACCTATTATTTAAAAAAAAATTTTTTTTAACGTTTATTTATTTTTGAGACAGAGAGAGACAGAGCATGAACGGGGGAGGGGCAGAGAGAGAGGGAGACACAGAATCCGAAGCAGGCTCCAGGCTATGAGCCATCAGCCCAGAGCCTGACGCGGGACTCGAACTCACGGACCATGAGATCGTGACCTGAGTTGAAGTTGGACGTTTAACCGACTGAGCCACCCAGGCACCCCCACACCTATTATTTTTAAAACAATTTCTTTATATCATGAAATATATAGCCTATGTATGTACGGATTTCCATCCATCCATCCATCTCATAAAATGTGTAATTACTTTGTTTGGTATTGCTTGAATTGGGATTCAGATATTATCATATATTGTGACTAGTTGGTACAGCATTTTAGTTCCTTTTAAGCTATAGGTTTCCTGTCCATCCTTTTTTTCATTTACAACTTATTTGTTGAAAAAACTGGATTGTTTGTCCTGTAGAGTTGTCCACGTTGTGGATTTTACTGAATGCATGCCCATGGGGTATGGTTTTACACGATCCTCTGTCCTCTGTATTTCGTGTAAATTCAGGTTGCAATATTTTGGCAAGATTGCCTGACAGATAGCAAGGTGTTTGTATATCCAGAAAGAAATGTGTGTGCACACATATATACAAAGTACATATAAAGTATTGTTATATACTAGATCAAATATACAAAAAAGCTTAAAAAATTGTACTTAAAAAAGTACAATGAACAGATAGAGGCCTTCTAGATTAAACAGCAACATTTTGCTATAGTTGATTCTCCTTGTCTACCTATATACACACACACTTTTTTTTTTACTCTACCATTTGAAATTCATTACAGACATCATTACTTGTTAGTATGATAATTCCTAAAAATGAGAACATTCTCTTACATAAACCTAGTACATTTAACAGACCTTTAAAATTACCAATATTTCTAAAATCATCTAATATATAATTCATATTCAAGTTTCCCAATTGTCCAAAGAATGTTACTCTTTTTTTTTCCTAACCAGAGTAGAGTCTGGTTTCACACATTACCTTATGGTGTTTTATCTTTCTTTGGTCTCTTTCTCTAGAACAGTTCTGTCCCCCTTTTCTCCCCACATGACGTAGACTTTTTTAAGAATCCCGAATGGTAGTTTTATTCTGTGTTTTGGAATTGTCTGGTTTTTTTTTTTTCATGGTGATGTGTGAGTTACTATTTTATATCTTGTGTTTATGTTAGGGTGTTTTCATCAGGTTTTGAAGGTGTTATGCTTCCCTTATTGTAACCCCTTAGCCTTTTCTTGTTCTTCTTCTTCTTTTTTTTTTTTTTTTCTTTTTTTTGCATATTTTTGGCTTCTTAAATTTCATCTTTGTTGCTTCAGAACTTTCTCAGGGAGGCTGTATGAGTTCATTTAGGTGGAATAGAGGTGGAGACTTCAAAGGACGGAAGTGGGATACAGACCTGCCCACTGACTCAGCTGTAAGTCACTACTTCTGTTTTCTCAGTTTACCATTTTCCCATGTTAATTGGATTTATGTGCTTTTATTTTCCATTATAAAAATAAATATTAAAAAGAACTTAGAAACTAAGAAATAAAAGTTTAAAATTGTACCAGCATCTATCTTAACCACTGCCATCTATCTCAAACCACTTAATAGTTTGGTGGGGTTTTTTGGTTGTTGTTGTTGTTGTTGTTGTTTTAATTTTTTTTTAATGTTTATTTGTGAGAGAAAGAGACACAGAGTGTAAGTGGGGGCGGGACAGAAAGAGGGAGACACAGAATCTGAAACAGGCTCCAGGCTCTGAGCTGTCAGCACAGAGCCCGACGCAGGGTTCAAACCCACGAGCAGTGAGATCATGACCTGAGCCAAAGTTGGAGGCTTAACCGATGAGCCACCCAGGCACCCCCTGGAGAGAGAAAATCTTTTAAGCAGGCTCCATGCTCAGTACGGAGCCTAACGCAGGGCTTGATCTCACAACCCTAAGATCGTGACCTGAGCCAAAATCAAGAGTCATATGCTTAACTGACTGAGTCACCCGGGTGCCCCAAGATTGTGCTATTTTTTAATGTTTTTATCATAGTTGTTATCCCATACATAAAATTTTGTATCCTTTTTTTTTTTTTTTCACTTTTGTTGTGTTTAAGTATTTTTTCATTATTACCCAATGTCCATTAACTTTTCCTATGTTGGACCTAAAAGTTTGAGAAATGTGGTAGGGGAGGAACTTTTGTTTTTCTGTTTTAAATAATATTGTAACTGGGGCGTCATGGTGGCTCAGTCGGTTAAGCATCCGTCTTCAGTTCAGGTCATGATTTCATGGTTTGTGAGTTCGAGCCTCACATCGGGCTCTGTGCTGACAGCTCAGAGGCTGGAGCCTGCTTCGAATTCTGTGTCTCCCTCTCTCGCTGTCCCTCCCTCATTCACGTTCTGTCTCTCTCTGTCTCTCTCTTTCTCTCTCAAAAGTAAGTAAACATTGGGGCGCCTGGGTGGCTCAGTCGGTTAAGCGTCCGACTTCGGCTCAGGTCACGATCTCGCGGTCCGTGAGTTCGAGCCCCGCGTCGGGCTCTGGGCTGATGACTCAGAGCCTGGAGCCTGCTTCGGATTCTGTGTCTCCCTCTCTCTCTGCCCCTCCCTCGTTCATGCTGTGTCTCTCTCTGTCTCAAAAATAAATAAACGTCGTGCTCGCTTCGGCAGCACATATACTAAAAATAAATAAACGTTAAAAAAAATTTAAAAAAAAATAAGTAAACATTACAAAAAAATTTAATATTGTAAGGAATATCATGGTTCATGTTTATTCTTGGGGATTATGGCTTTAAGAAAGATTCCTAGAATTAAGATTTATGAAATCAAAGAGTGTAAAGTTTTTGAACATTTAAGCGTTTCAAGGTCATGTTTTTTATTTTTTAATAGTGACTGTCAGTGTGGAAAACATAAAGCTTCAAATGATGATATTCAAATTGAGAATGTATGTCTATTTTTATCTTGGTTTTTTGTTATTAACCATATGAGTATGAATGATCCACTTAACAGAAGACTTGGAATGTCTTGCTTTGTCTTTTCATTTTATAGATTTCATCTTATAAATATAACTACTTGAAAGCATTTTGCTAGTTCTCTCTTTAGAGAAACATTTAAAGATTGGAGTCATCATAAACAGCAGTGTTTTTAAAGGGCTTATATCTATGATAGATTTTCATGCTGATTTAAAAAAATTGTTTCCTCATCTTCAGATCATCATGCATGTATTTTGCACCTACCTTGATTCCAGATTGCCTCCCCATCCTAAGTACCCTGACGGGAAGACATTTACTTCTCAGCACTTTGTTCAGACACCAAATAAACCAGGTATAAACCTCCTAACAGAATGAGTTGAGATTTTCACATGAGATATATCTAGAGGTTTAGCTTGTTTTTTAATGTAGCATATTTCCTTTACAGATGTGACAAATGAGAATGTTTTTTGCATCTATCAGAGTGCTATCAACCCTCCTCATTATGAGCTAATCTACCAGC
Organism: Panthera uncia; assembly: GCF_023721935.1. Lineage (NCBI taxonomy): Eukaryota > Metazoa > Chordata > Mammalia > Carnivora > Felidae > Panthera > Panthera uncia. The sequence goes on along the minus strand of NC_064816.1, from coordinate 140,983,490 downwards.
GTCATGTGTACAATCTTCCAAAGGTACTTCTTTTTAAAAAAAATTTTAGTGTTTATTTTTGAGAGAGAGAGACAGAGTACGAGCTGGAGGGGGGCAGAGAGAGAGGGAGACACAGAATCTGAAGCAGGCTCCAGGCTCTGACCTGTCAGGACAGAGCCGGACGCAGGGCTTGAACTCATGAACCGTGAGATCATGGCGGAGCCAAAGTCGGACACTTAACCGACGGAGCCCCCCAGGCGCCCCCAAAGTTACTTCTAAATGTAGAAATGGCTATTGAGGAAGGTCATGGTGACTTGCTTTGATAATATTTTTTAAATTAAAGTCTCTTGTCTAAGGAACAGGTAAACTGTTTAAATTAGGGAAAATGAGTTTCTTAAATGTCCCTTTTTTAAACTATAAAAGTAATATATGCTTAATTTGGGAAAGTATAAAGAAGAAAGAGCAGGGGCACCTGGGTGCCTCAGTCGGTTAAGGATGCGACTTCGGCTCAGTTCATGATCTCACAGCTCACGGGTTTGAGCCCCACGTCGGGCTCGGCATTGGCAGTGCGGAGGCTGCTTGGGATCCGTGCTCTCTCCTCACTCTCTGTCCCTCCCCCACTCACACTTTGTCTCATAATAAATAAATTCTGAAAAGAAAGATCACTCATTCCATTACTTAAAGGCAGCTATTGTTAACATTTTTGTTGTATTGCCTTTGGTAAATTTCATTTTGGCCTTTTCTCTGTGCTATTTTATGGGTTGAAATCGTATTATTTATGTAGTTTTATTTCCTTTTAAAAATTAACTTCCTTAAAGAACTCTTTTGCACTGGGAATGCAAACTGGTGCAGCCACTCTGGAAGACAGTATGGAGGTTCCTCAAAAAATCAAAAATAGAACTATCCTATGACCCAGTAATTGCACTACTAGGTATTTATCCAGAGGATACAGAAATGCTGTTTTGGCGGGGCACATGCACCCCAATGTTTATAGCAGGGCAATCAACAATAGCCAAAGTATGGAAAGAGCCCAAATGTCCATCGACAGATGAACGTATAAAGAAGATGTGGTATATGAATACAATGGAATATTACCTAGTAATCAAAAAGAATGAAATCTTGCCATTTGCAACAACATGGATGGAACTAGAGTGTATTATGCTAAGCGAAATAAGTCAGAGAAAGATATCACATGATTTCACTCATATGTGGAATTTAAGAAACACAACAGATGAACATAGGGGAAGGGAAGCAAAAATAAGATAAAAACAGAGAGGGAGACACATCGGAAGAGACTCTTACAGAGAACAAACTGAGGGTTGCTGGTTGGGTTGGGTAGGGGGATGGGCTAAATGGGCGATGGGCCCTAAGGAGGACACTGGTTGGGATGAACACTGGGTGTTATATGTAAGTGATGAATCACTAAATTCTATTCCTGAAATCATTATTACACTCTATGTAACTAACTTGGATTTAAATTTTTTTTTTAAAGTGAATGGTAGAAAAAAAAAATCTTTCTTAATTTAATTAACTTAAATATAATTTTCCATCCTATAAAAATATTTCATAGAAATACTTTTTAATGGCTATAAAAAAGTTATCATTATATGGGGTGACTGGGTGGCTCAGTCGGTTAAGCATCCGACTCCAGCTCAGGTCATGATCTTGCAGTTCGTGAGTTCAAGTCCTGCATCGGGCTCTGTGCAGACAGCTTGGAGCCTGGAGCCTGCTTCAGAATCTGTGTCTCCCTCTCTCTCTGCCCCTCCCCTGCTCACACTCTGTCTCTCAAAAAATAAATAAGTGTTAAAAAAATTGGGGGGGGGGGAGGGCGGCACCTGGGTGGCTCAGTCGGTTGAGCGTTCGACTTTGGCTCAGGTCACGATCTCACAGTCTGTGAGTTCAAGCCCCGCATCAGGTTCTGTGCTGACAGCTCGGAGCCTGGAGCCTGCTTCAAATTCTGTTTCCCTCTCTCTCTGCCCCTCCCCCACTCATGCTGTGTCTCTCTCTGTGTGTCAAAAATAAATAAAAACATTAAAAAAATTTTTTTTCTGAATTGTTTTAAGTTTATTATAAAATTGTAACATAATTTATTCAACCGTTCCCCTACCATTGAACATTTTGGATGTTCTAAATCTTTGTTTTATAAATACTGCTGAATATTCATCTTTATGGATATAGCGGTCTACATTTTGGGTAATTTCGTTAAAGTCCAAAAGTGGAATTCTTGGTTACAGAATATTTTCAAAGCTTTTAAAATATATCATCAAACTACTTTTATACAAAAGGTTATGTACCAGTTTACATTTCTATTCAGGTATCTTACTCTTAACTGCAGACTTCAGTTCTATTGATGAGCTTTGTAGTTATTGTTGTTACCAGCTTCTTTACAAAAAAATTTTATATTGACTATAATCATAAATCGTGTTCTCCATCAGATTCCTAGAAGAGAGTATTAATTGCATTTTTTTCAAATTTAATATTCCAGCTTTATAAGTGCTAATATTTTGGGCCACTGAAGTTTCTGTACAAATCCATGCAAATGAAAGTCTGAATTACACGGAATTCTGAGTTAGTAGAATGTGAATTGATAGGATCTGCATTTATCTTTTTGTTTGGTTTGTATAATCTTTGGCTTGGCTTGGTTTAAATCTTGCTGTCTTTTTTTGTCTTTGTTCCAGGGCCGAAATAATATGTTTCATACATTGTTAATGTTTCTCTACATCATAAAAACCAAAGAGTCAGGAATGCTTGGGTAGGTATTGATGCTTTAAAAATGCAAGTACTTAACTTATTTACTGTTTTTCTTCCCATGTTAAGATTCTGCAGAAACAGCATCATATATTGAAAAGATTGTGGCCTGAACAAGAGATGTGGCTTTTGGCACTGGCTCAGCCCTGTCACTAACCAGTTCTATTCTCTCGGGCAAATCCATTGATTCCTCACCAACCTCCATTTCCCTACTGGTTTCCCTCACTGGCTTTACGGTTGTGTCCCTCAAGAAGCAACTCTGAGGATGTATATCAAGCTCTTGCCAATTTAAAATTTATCAACAGAACAAAACAAAAGCCATCCCATTTCAGACACAGCCTTCTGCAAAATGTTTATACTTCTAGAGAGACTGAGTCAGCACCCATTCCATAATATTATTAACTGGGACGGAAAAATGGTCAGTTGAAATTGTTTACTTTGTTGTTCTAAATATTTAGAATGAAGCTCACGTCCTGTTTCAATAACTTCAGAATTGTCATATGGCCATTTTGGTGATACGAAATATTAGCGTATCAAATAATATTTTGAAGCAGGAGGACTGGTTAAGGCTGGGGAAATCTCGTAATGCAAGGTCTAGAACTCTCAAAACCTGAGGTTAAGAAAATGTGAAGGGAAAGGCTTGGAGTGGAGAACGTCTGGGGTCCATTCCAGTTCCGATATGCATGCCTCTTTTCAGTTTAGCTTAGGCGTCCTGTTTTATATGTGTTTTAGAACTACATTGTCCGATAGAGCAGCCATCCATCACATGTGACAATGAGCCTTTGAAACAGGACTAATCTGAATTGAGATGTTCTGTAAGTGTAATGTATATAGACCAGAATTTGAAGACCCAAGAAAAAGGGGGATACAAAAGATCTCATTAATACTTTTGTGCATTGATTACCTGTTGAATTAATACATTGGATATATTGGATTAAATGAAACATATTACTGAAATTAATTAAACCTGTTTCTTTTTACTTTTTATAAAAATTTTAAGGGGCGCTTGGGTGGCTCGGTCGGTTGAGCGTCCGACTTCGGCTCGGGTCGTGATCTCACGGTCTGTGAGTTCGAGCCCCCCGCGTCGGGCTGGAGCCTGTTTCGGATTCTGTGTCTCCCTCTCTCTGACCCTCCCCCATTCATGCTGTGTCTCTCTCTGTCTCGAAAATAAATAAATGTTAAAAAAAAAAAATTAAAAAAATTTTAAGATGTCTACTAGAAAATTTAAAATTATGGGGGCATCTGGCTAGCTCAGTCAGTAGAGCTCATGACTCAATCTCTCAGGGTCGTGAGTTCAAGTCCCAGGTTGGGCATAGAACCCACTTAAAATAAAATTTTTTTTAATATAAATAAGATTAAATGTAAACAAATAAATTTAATAAATTAAATATAAATACAATTAAATATAAATAAAATTTAAGAAGTAACAAAAATAAATTAAAAATATATTTAGAAAAAAATTTTAAATGATGTATGTGGTTTGCATTTCACTGACATCACATTATATTTCTACTGGACAGTACTGCTCTAGAGAAAGCCAAGTTCTTGTCCTTAAACATATTAGATTCAAAGATTTTTAAAAGACATAAACAGTCCAAAAAAATTTTTTTTCACCAAGTCGGTGTATGGTTTTAATGTGATTCCTATCAAAATCCTAGCAAGTTTTTTTTTAGTTCTCTTCTTAATTTTATTTTTTTTAATTTACATCCAAATTAGTTAGCATATATAAAAATTTTTTTTTAATATTTATTTATTTTGGGGATGGTGGGCAGAGAGAAAGAGACACAGAATCTGAAGCAGGCTCCAGCCTCTGAGCTGTCAGCACAGAGCCCAGTGCAGGGCTCGAACTCCTGAGCCATGAGATCATGACCTGAGTTGAAGTCAGATGCTTAACCGACCCAGCTACGCAGGATCCCCTTTTATCATATATATACATACATATATACATATATATATATATATATGTATGTATATATGTATGTATGTATACATTTTTTTCTTTAATGTTTATTTTTGAGAGAGAGAGAGAACGAGCAGGGGAGGGGCAGAGAGAGGAAGACCATCTGAAACAGTGTCCAGGCTCCGAGCTGTTATGACAGCACAAAGCCCGACAGCGGGGCTCGAACCCACGGACTGTGAGATCATGACCCAAGCCGAAGTCTGACGCTTAACTGACTGAGCCATCCATATGTCCCATTGTCACATATGTTTTAACGTAAGAAAGATTAAATAGGAAACTCACTTTTGTGAAGCATCTAAACTATTCTTTTTTCCTTATTTTTTAATTACAAAAGTAATACATGCCCAATATGCAAATACTTAAATGCTACAGCAGTGTATATAGACTAGAAATTGAAAATTCCCATCTGGTCAGCCTCTCAGTCCCACTGCCTCTGAGTACCCAATGTTAGCAGTTAAAAGTGTATGTTTATAGACTACTTTCTGGGAATAAGTTGATCTGGGTTTTATTTTTCATTTTGTTTAAACATGTATTGTGCCTAAACATATTATCCTATGCTTTTTTTTTAATCTTTTTTTTTTTTTTTGACATTTATTCATTTTTGAGAGACAGAGACAGAGCATGAGCAGGGGAGGGGCAGAGAGAGAGAGGGAGACACAGAATCCAAAGCAGGCTCCAGGCTCTGAGCTGTCAGCACAGAGCCCGATGTGGGACTCAAACCCAGGAACCGTGAGAGATCATGACCTGAGCCGAAGTCAGACGCTTAACCGACTGAGCCACCCAGGCGCCCCTGTGCTCTGCTTTTTAATCTCACAGTTTGTCTTAGACATTTTTCCATGTCAGTGAATACAGACCTTTTTCCTAAAATTTCTAGCAGTATATAATTATAAATATGTGCATGAATATGTATTAGAAATATGGAATATGTTATAAATATAATGTTTTATAATTATTCCTCACTTAATGCTTCAGAAGGGCTATTTTGAAGCCAAGAATTAATTGAAAAATACTTTAGGGGCGCCTGGATGGCTCAGTCGATTAAGCGTCCGACTTCGGCCCAGGTCATGATCTCAAAGCTTGTGGGTTCGAGCCCCAGGGCTGACAGCTCGGAGCCCCGCAGTCTGCTTTGGATTCTGTGTCTCCCTCTCTCTCTCTGCCCCTCCCCTGCTCACGCTCTGTCTCTGTCTCTCAAAAATGAATAAATGTTAAAATAAATAAATAAATAAATAATAAAAAAAAATAATGAATAAATGTTTAAAAAAATATTTTTTTTATATAAAAAAAGATATTTTAAATCAACAGCAAGTGTTTGTTTAATGTTTACTTATTTTTGAGAGAGAGAGAGAGAGACAGAGTGTGAGCTGGGGAGGAACAGAGAGAGAGGGAGACACAGAATCCAAAGCAGGCTCCAGGCTCTGAACTGTCAGCATAGAGCCGGACACAGGGCTAGAACCCATGAACTGCAAGACCATGACCTGAGCCCAAGTCAGACGCTTAACTGACCGAGCCACCCAGGCACCCCTCGAATGTTTGGTTTTAATTGAAAGTTTATCTTTTCCTCTCTAGATCCAAATTGACATTTTGATGCATTAATGATTTGTCATGATAGCTTGAAGTTTGTGTTGAGTGCTAGGTACGCTTTGTCCACATAAAAATGGAAAATTTTCAGAAGTATTTAGGAGGCTGGCTCAATCTGTAGAGCATGCAACTCTTGATCTGGGTTATTAGTTCAAGCCACGTGTTAGGTATAGAGCTTACTTAAAAAATAAATAAAATAAGATAGAAATATTTAGTGGGGTAATGACTTACTTAGAGGCCAAGAAGAATTCATACAATTTTTAAAGTGCGTATCTTATTGAGCAACTTAAATGTGGAAAAGAAACATTTCAAACTAAAACTAATACATCTTTTATTTATTTGAGATTTTTTTTTCTTAACCAAGGGAAAAACTTTGAAATTATTAACTTTTTAAATGATTGATTAATCTACTTGATACATTCTAAAACAATCAGATGCTTAAAAACTATCCTATAACTTAAAGGAAATAAGCAAGTGGCTCAAATAGAGTCCATTTGGAATCATGCCCATAAAGCAGCAGCAGATTGATCCAAATACATTATCCAGTCAATGCCAGATATTTGTGCAGTTCCTGGAATGAGATGACTGGTTTACTTCCAAAAGGGGGAAAAATCTAGACAGAATTAACTGCACAACAATTTAAGTGTTCTGTTCAGCAAATAAACCATAAATAAAGTTTAAAGCTACAACTAAATGACAAACTGAAACAAAATTTTATAGTTGCAACAGATATAGCAAGTCCAAGCTAATATCCATCATATGTAAAGAGCATATATAAATTCATTAGAAAGAAAATATATAGAAAATGGTCATAGACATGAAAAACTTACCCAAAAAAGCTTTGTGCATATGGCTAATAATCACAAAAAGATGCTGGTTAGCCTCATATAAAACAAGCCACAATTAAAACTTTTTTTTCAATCAGATTGACATTTAGCATTTGCAGGGTTTTTTTGGTTTTTTTTGAGATTCTTTTTTTTTTTTAATATACCAACATGGGACTCTACACCCAACATCACAACCCTGATAACCAAGATTTGCATGCACTACTGATTGAGCCAGCCAGGTGCCCCTCTCATTTGCAGTTTTGGTGAAGAGTTCCTTGAAGAAATGGGAAAAGCCACTTAATATATAAATGACCTTTTTTGAAGGGCATTTTTGTAATATGTATATATATTTTTGAAATTTTTGTCAAAAGCAATAACTGCTCATAATTTTACAAGTCCTGTGGTGCTAGAAGTTCATGACAGAAATAACCAGTTCCCTGTTCCCCAAGCCCACTAAAGACAGCCACTTGAAACTCTCTTAGCCTTTTTCTTCTGATATTATTATAGTTCCAAATAATAGAGGCATGCAGCTGTCTCTTGATTCTTCAGTTTGGGACATCAGAGGTTGATTTCTTACTTTGTCAGATGAGTAATCTCTTTCTCTTATAGCCCTCTCCTTTGTACTTTGAATACTGTATAGTACTCTCTAGAGTAGAAGTAGATTTTTCTTTTTGTTTATATATAAGTAGGTTTAGTTTAAGCTATATTAAGAATTCCCATGTACAAATTCACTAAAGCATCCATAATAATTAGTAAATTCTTAATTCGGGTTTAATAGGTAAAATTCTCTAAGAAACCTAGCAGCTCTATATCATATCCTCCATGTAAAAAATTTAGGGGCGCCTGGGTGGCGCAGTCGGTTAAGCGTCCGACTTCAGCCAGGTCACGATCTCGCGGTCCGTGAGTTCGAGCCCCGCGTCAGGCTCCGGGCTGATGGCTCGGAGCCTGGAGCCTGTTTCCGATTCTGTGTCTCCCTCTCTCTCTGCCCCTCCCCCGTTCATGCTCTGTCTCTCTCTGTCCCAAAAATAAAAAAAATTATAAAAAAAAAAAAATTTAATTGCTACCTCTACTTTAATCTTGCTAAAATTATTCTGTAATATTCCTTGAATTTTCCACACCCTGTAAACGCATTTGTCCTAAATTGGGGTTTTAAGCCCAGTGAAGAAAGCAATTACTATTGCTAGGGTCCACCTGATAAGCCACAGGTAACATAACTCATTACAGAATGGCATAAATGTTATCAGTTAAATATGTATTCCTTTATGTTTGGAAATCAATTCAACTAAAAAGTTTTTTTTTTTTCTTTTTATAGGAGAGTTAATCTTGGTCTATCCGGTGTGAATATTTTGTGGATTTTTGGCGAGTAATGTGGGTCGTTTTTAATTCCAAACATTAGGACTTTTATTTGATGGAACCAGGAGTTGAATCTAAGCATCTCTGAGTCACTGTGTCTTTTGAAATAAGATACATATGTGTGTGTTAACAGACTCTTTTAGATTTAACGAAAAATTAGCTATTTTGAAACTTCTTGTTAAAGTATTTCCTGTGTTCTCTACACCAAAAGACATTACCTTCACTTTTTTTTATTACCTTTCAGATTTTTCAGTTGTCTGTGAAACTGACAAAAACTGACCCAAAACTGCAATTTCCCCTTAATTAAGAAATTTGAGTCCTTTTTCATTGTAACCTACAAATGAGAATCATCCACCTGATTTTTCCCCACAAAAAAATTATTTTTTTCAATCGCATTATTTGGTGTAAATACTTAAAAAGAAACAAGGAAATTGCTAATTCACCTTTTTTATCTCTTTACTTCCCTGTTGTTCTATAGATCAGCCCAAGGCCCACATGTAAAGAGATGAGATCAACTTGTATTAGTCCATGTGCATTTTTAAATAATATTGAAAGAGGTTTGACAGTGTTGGCATGTTTAGAAGTCAGCTCTCAGATTAACTCACAGAGTTAAACTATCTGGGTCTTAGGTTAAAAGGCTGAAGACATTAAGAAACTCTTGCTTTTTTAATAATTCAATCTGGGGGCGCCTGGGTGGCTCAGTCGGTTAAGCGTCCGACTTCAGCTCAGGTCACGATCTCGCGGTCCGTGAGTTCGAGCCCCGCGTCGGGCTCTGGGCTGATGGCTTGGAGCCTGGAGCCTGCTTCTGATTCTGTGTCTCCCTCTCTCTCTGCCCCTCCCCTGTTCATGCTCTGTCTCTCTCTGTCTCAAAAATAAATAAACGTTAAAAAAATTAAAAAAAAAAAAAAAAAATTCAATCTGACTGTGTTATTTTAAGAGTTCTCTTTTAAGATCATACAATATCTGTTTAAATTTTTTTAGATATGTTCAAAATATCTGGAGAGTAAGAAGTGACTGAGTTTTGCTTGACTCTATTTTCTTACGTATATATGTATAGGACCTTGAAGGCTAGCTAGCAAGTGTGTTTGTTTTCCGGATTGACGTCCTGTTAGAGACCACTTCTGTCACCTTACGGAAACCTGGAAACAAAACTAGAATCTTCTGAGTAACTGCATTTTGGTCCTATATGTGCATCCCGTTTTTAATAATTTGTAAATTCTGTTTTTCAACAAGTCGTTCCTGTGTTTTGAAGGTCCTATGTCCAGAGGAAAGGAGGTTTCTTTTCACTGCTTTTGATGTATGTTGAACATGTTTGCTGTGGTATTTTAGAAGAAAATGTCAATTAAACATGTTAAATACGAGAACATGTGAAAATCTAAGTACTGTTTCAAAACTTATTGAAGGTGTCACGGAATAACAGTTGTTACATGGTTAACATTCTTTATTAAAGGGAATAAGGGAAAAATTTTAACACGTTAAGGCAAAGGTTTTTTTTCTTTATAGGACTTATGGCAGCTTTTAGTCCAAAAATTCAAAGCTATAATATTTTTATTTTGTGACTATCAAGAAAATATAATATGTGGGAAATATACATGTAAAAAGACTAGAGAGACATGCTAAAAAAGAAAAGCTCTTTTGTTTGCATACTGTGAGTCTAGCGTGGGTTACTATATTCTCGGTAGTTTTCCTATACTGACTAGTCTCCACAAGTGTTTGAGCCAACTTATACTTTAATGTAGCCTTTATTAAAAATACTTTGATAAATTAGTTGGCATTCACACGTCAGGAAGACAGTGCACTGCAAATATGGTAAAATTTTTGGGTCTTTGCGTTAAAATGAGTAAATACCTACTTTAATTAAATGTTATTTATAGGGTATTTTTCACGAGTTTTTCTTTTCATTGCTTGACTCATCCTTGTGGGATCAGATCCACCAATTATGTTGATTTTTAGATTATGTTCTCTGTATCATTTATCCTTCCCCCCCCCCCCCCCCCCCCCGCTATGAATATCAGCCTTTACTTCAGCCAAATTTGTTTTAGGGGCATATCTAGGTGTTCATAATTTAGTTCCCATGAAGACATAAAAATGCTGTGTTGCTTGGCTTTCTCGAACTGATATATGGTACACTTTAAACTGATATTTCCGTGGTGAAGACATGTAGCATATGGCTGGCACTTCTAAACCCGGCTTTGGAACAGAAGTCCTTTATTTTTTTAGAATATCCATCTTTTAAATGTGGACTTTTCCTCAGAGGTCAGTGTTGGTCCTGTGTTTCCCTGTCTCTGCTTTTCCTTAGAGATCTCATTCCCTCCACAACTTCGTTTGTCACCTCTCTGCATCTGATTCCCAAATTTACCACCAACCATAACGTCTCTCCCGCCTGAGCTCTGGCGTCCGACATTTCCATTCGCGTGTCCTGTGGACTCTGCGACCGGAACTGAATTCACATCTGCCAAAACCCGCTCGCTCTTCTAACCTCCCTTTTTCTGTTCGTTGTACTACCAGTCGCCCACGCTCAAACCTCCGGTGTCCTCTTTGATTCCTTCGCTCCCTGGGTCCCCAGTCCAATTAGGCAGCAAACCTCATCCATTCTTTCTTAACAGTGTCTCTTGCAGCTGGCCCTTTCCGTTTCTGCTGCCCCTGTGCTCATTTGCACCCTTATCAACTCACATAGGACCACTGCAACAGCCTAATTCATCTCGCAGCTTCCTAATTGTCGCCGCGCTTCCAGACTTTCCAATTCATCCCGCACGTTCTCTTCAAATTCATCTTCCTGAAACACCTGTTTGATCATTTCATTCCCCTGATCACTTCCTTAGCCTGACATTTAAAGCCCTCCACAATCTGGCCCCAAGCGAGCCTTCTCCTCCCAGATCCTCGGGCCCAGCCAGGGCGGGCTGCCGCTCGCTGGGCTCTCTGTGCGCTTCCTCCCGCTTGTCCCCCTCACTCTCTGGGGAACCCCCAGAGCAGCCTGCCCCTGCCTTGAGACTTCACTCTGATTAAACCTGCTATTTTTTGGAGCTAGTCCTGGCCACTCCAGCTGGCAGTCATTTCTCCCCCCAGGGTGATTGGATCCGTGCCCCTTTTCTGGCACTCAGCAGCCATATGAATAGATTCAGAAGTGACTTTTGGTCTAACGGTGCGTCCTCGTATCTTTTCTCATCTGCCGAAAAGAACGGAGTTTTTTACTAGTCTGAGCTGTCCTGCTGTTCGGGACGACTTGACAATGGCTAAAGCCACCTTCTGGGAAAGGCTTGCATTCTCCTCTTTGAAGGACGCCTTTCGAGCAGCCAGGCACCCTGGCCTCCCCTCTGTGTTAGGCCTGAGGAGAAGTGAAGCAGCCCCGGGACCGGACAGCAACAGGGGGGCTGCCCGAGTGAGGTGTGAGGAAAATGCCACAACCGGGTCCCTGCACCCCAAAGGTCTTCCTCAGTGAGCTGGGTGAGGCCCTGCGCCTTAGCACGCTGTTCCAAATGCCACAGCGTCCACGGGAAGGGGCGCGGGCTGCACCCATCCCTCGGTGACTCCGGTCCCGGCCGCCTCCAGACCGTGGGTAGTGGCCGAAGGCAAAAACGCGTGACTGTGAGCAACAGGGGGCTGGGCTCTCTGGCGGGAAAGCTTCTGAGAAGGATCTGGGGGGGCCTTGTCTGCACACTTAAAATGAGAGGGGTTTGCACAACGAGCACCTGTGCTTCCTGGTGCCTGGTGACGTTGCCACATCTCACTGGGTGTGCCAGTGGCTTTCTGCTGAGTCTAGAGGGTTGTTAGGTGTTGCTTCTGAGCCACATCTTTAATTCGAGCCCTGGAAGGTCATCCAGGATTCCATTTCCACACTGACTGAGCTGTACTCACCTCGGGGACAGGTCGTGGGTTCCACAGTCAGGGTTAGGAAGAGGAGTCCGGTACAGCAGAATGGGGCTGCAGAGCAAGCAGGACCCCGTCCACCCAGGGATGTTTCGCCGCAATGTCCCCTGCAGGCAGTCCCCAGCTGCTGCCGTGGGTGCCGTAATGACAGTTCAGAGCCTGGAGCCTGCTTTGGATTCTGTGTCTCCCTCTCTGCCCCTCTCCTGCTCGCTCTCTCTTTCAAAAATAAATAATAAACATTAAAAAAATTTTTTTAATACAATAAAGCTATAGTTACATCCTTTCATGTCCCCAAAGCAAAATGAATACTCCAAAACCAGTCTGGCTAGAAGAGCCACTGGCCTGAATGGGCTGAGGCTTGGGAGGACTGAGCTCTTTTCCCTGACTGGCGCAGGGTAATCACCTTTTACGCTGATTCTGATTCAGAGATCACTGAGAAGCTACAAGCTAAAATAACGGATGACAGTGCTTTTAGGTAGGGAAAAAACTGGCTTTGCAAAGTCCCCAAACAGCCTATTAGCATAAACGTAAGAAATGGCCCCTTTGGCATTGTGAAGCCACTATCTCCTTCATGGACCAGGAGATCTTCATGGCCTTGACAGGCCCTTGCCCCACCCCAACTGCTCTTGCCCAGCTGGATCTGCCCCCTGCTCCCTCCTTCCTCCCCCCACCCCAGATCTGGCCCTTCCCCAGCATAGACAGTGCTACCTTTGTACCTTGAAGGCTGGGCTTTCTGGTCTACCAAGAAAACACCGTCTCCTTCCTTTCCCATTTCTAAACTAGAAGGAAAAAGTAACAACCCTGAATCAGACTCTGCTTTCATGAACTGCATCCCATAGGGGGAAAGTCAGAAGGTGGTGATCTGCTCCGTTGGGGGCAAGACTTGTTTTCTCAGGCAGCGGCCAGGCACGATTCTTCCTCAGACACATGGTGTGTAGACTGGAACCGGGCAGCTCTGTGATAGTTTTGGCCCAGACTACAGGCATCAGCGTCCTGAGCTCCAGCTCCACAGAAAGGCCCCTTGTGCTCCTAATGGGGAGGGGCATCATCCACTGGACAGCCTGCGGGGCAGAGCAGGCCGGCTAACTCGTGGAAGGAAGACTTGGCAGAAGAAAGATCTAAAGCCCTCAGCCCCCAAACCTGGTGGTTTGAAAAGGTGTTAACGTGGCATCCGTCTCAAGTTAGTTAACCACTCTTAAAAGTAAATTCAGTAAGGGGCGCCTGGGTGGCTCAGTCGGTCGAGCGTTCGGCTCAGGTCATGATGTCGCGGTTTGTGGGTTCGAGCCCCACGTCGGGCTCTGTGCTGACAGTTCAGAGCCTGGAGCCTGCTTCGGATTCTGTGTCTCCTTCGCTCTCTGCCCCTCCCCCACTTGTGCTCTGTCTCTGTCTCTCAACAATAAATAAATGGAAAAAAAAATTTTTTTGAAAAAAAAGTAAATTCGGTACGATGTTCTGCTTCCAGTTCAAAGTTCTGCATGAGTTCTTTAAAGTCTTTTTTAGGGGCGCCTGGGTGGCGCAGTCGGTTAAGCGTCCGACTTCAGCCAGGTCACGATCTCGCGGTCCGTGAGTTCGAGCCCCGCGTCGGGCTCTGGGCTGATGGCTCGGAGCCTGGAGCCTGTTTCCGATTCTGTGTCTCCCTCTCTCTCTGCCCCTCCCCCGTTCATGCTCTGTCTCTCTCTGTCCCAAAAATAAATAAAAAACGTTGAAAAAAAAAATAAAAAAAAAAATAAAGTCTTTTTTAAGCCATCTTGAAAATTCCTGGAGCTAACTACCTTAAAGTTGTGGTTAGACTGTACTTAGAACTCGGAGCTAACGTCCACATCCCAGAATTATGGATTCTCTTAAATGAGACACAACGTATTTTCTATGCAGCCAGAGAAATGATCTTTCATTGAAACTATCTCTGAGTAAGTTGCTACTTTTTCCCGCCTCAAGACTCTGTTTCCCCACCCATACGCCCTCCCCTCTCACCTACCCGCAGTAGTTTTCTGCTGGTGAGGGATTTGCAGCTCTCACTGGCTTGCCCTTCTGACCCTGTCCCGGCAGGTGCAACAATGGGGCAGTGCTAGAACAAATACCGAGGAAAACTAGAGGCCCAGCAGGCAGTGGAACTCCTGTAAATGATGGAGCTTCTGTGAGACTCTGGCTTCCTTCAGGTCCTTGAGGGCAGGTGCATGTGAGATACTCAGGAACTATTTGTTGGATTACCAAGTGGATTGAGTAGAAATTCACTTGAAAAGCAATCGTTTTCTTGTTCTGGACTGGAATTTTCAGTGTGCTTTCCATGCTGAAGACCGTAGAGAGCTCTCTGGCTGGTGAGTAGAAGGGTGGCAGAGAGGAAAAAAAAAAGCTAGGAATTGGCAGTTGGCTCTAAACTTGTAGAGAAGAAGGTCAGAGGACCCACTCTACATTTCCATGCATCCTTCTTTATTGGGCTCTATGGAAATTAATTCAATAGTAAGGAGTACGTATACGCCTGGGAGTGGGTGGAGCCATCTAGATGCACACCTGCCAGCAGTTTCTCAATTGGGTGCAAAATTGGTGGCATCCTGCAAGCTGACACAGCCGGAGCTGTGTTAGGATAGGTGCGAGGTGTGAGAGCTGGGAACCCCGTGATCCGGTCCCGGGATACCATCAGCCCGTTCCCTGGCACACTGCAGAGTTTTCTCCAAGTATGTGTCTCATTGGACCTGAAGATGTACTTCCTGAGCTGCTTCTCTGGAACATGCTTTCTCCGAGGATAGCGTCCGTCCGTTCCACAGTTAGAGTCTGTGCCCCCCCCGCCGCACCAGGATCGGCCACACTCCTCCACTGCTGGTGGCCCTGGAAATTAGTACGGCCTTTTCGGAACATAACACGGGGCTGCACGTATATCTCCGTCACTCCTGCTGCATAACAAACTATTCCCCCAAAGCATCATTCAGTATCACTTTTCCCCGGGGAGCTGGAAGACTGACTCGTCTTTAAGGCTCGTTCATTCACATGGCTCGTGGTCGACGCTGGCTATTGGCCGGGGGCCTAACTGGGAATGTGGGCGGAATGCCCACACAGGGCTTCCACATGCGGCCTGAGCCACCTGTTAATTCCAAGAGCAAGTATCTTGAGAAAGGAGGGGGGAGATGGGGACAGAAGCATATTACTTTTTATAACCTAGACTCGAAAGTTGCACGTTTCTTCCACTGCATCCTGTTGATCGAGGCGGCTACAAAGAACGGACCATTTTCAAAGGGAGGGAGCCTAGACCCCACCTCTCAATGGAGAGAGTATGTGGGATGGGTCATATGTTGATGTGGCCGTTTTTGAAAAATACAATCTACCACAAAGTGCAATGCCCACCTCCTGCGATAATACTCTTTGGCTCATCGATCCCAGGAAAATGTATCCTAGGAAAATATTCAACAGGAAAAAAATAAGTTATGCCTAAAGATATTCATTGTGAGCATTTGCCTATTGATTTATCCATCCCCCCAGTAAATATTGTTTAAATTCTTTTGCTAGGTGCTAGGAATACAGAGGAGACTTAATATACCCGTTTTCCCCTCCCATGGTTTCTAGTCTACAATAGCTAAAAACAAAATCCATCCAAATGTCTAGTGATAGAACCGTTTAATCAATTATTGTACCTCAATTCTGTGAGATCTATCCTTGAATGAGATACTTACAGACTTATCTTGACCTCTTTCTAAAATTCCTACAACTCTAACAAGACTATGTAAAAAGATGGGGGAAATGTCGGGTAGAAGTGACAGCAAATCAAAGTTGTACGTCTACTGTGGTTACAATTATGTAAAAATATGCATGCGGATCGCCAACTACAACAGAATATCCAAATGTGAACTCACTTGTTGAAACGGGAACGTGGATGATTGTTTTTCCATTTTCAATTCCCTCTCAATGGTATGTCGCTTTTACAATAAAAAAAAAAAAAAAAAAGTCCAGAAAGGAGGGTGGGGTGGGGGAAAGTGGTGCAAAATAGAATTTTACAGGTCAAAGGAAGAGAAGGCTCTGCTGAGTGAGAAGGTGAGGTGGGACAGGTGGCAAATGAGCTTCAGCAGGAGAAAGCAGCAGGGATCCAGCCATGAAGACAGGAGCAGGGGAGCTGACTTTGGAAAACTGCAAAGCATCCCACCCGAGCCGTGTTTACCAGAGCCTGGGAAGTTGGGGCTCGAAGGAAAGGTTCACCTAAGGCTGCAGAGTTGACCGGAGAGACTCTGCCACTTTTTGAGCAGAGATTGAAGTCAAAGGTGTGCCCAAGGAAGATGCCCCTGCCCGCTGTCCCGAGGATGACAGAAGCAGGCAGGGAGGCCTGGGGGGAGGCTGCTGCCGAAGTCCAGGTGGGGCAGGAAAGCTTGGAGAGCGTTTGTGAAAGCAGAAACGGTCACAACGTGGTACCTTGGTAGACACAGCCCCCGAGACTTCGGCCTGCGTGGTTATGACGATTGCAGCGCTAATCGCGGAAATTGGAGGAAGAAGAACCGGTTGGCAGAAGAGAGATTTTCAACACGCTGAGTTCGAGCTGTTAACTGGGACATCCAGATGGAATGACAACAGATAGCTGGAAACATAAAGTCTGAATCTTAGGGAAGAGATCCCCTTTTTGGCAAAATAGCCTGAACCTCCCACTCGGCCTAGAAGGCTCTTCCCCCAGCTGTGTGTAACATCTGCTTCCTGTCTTCAGGAAGAGCTCTGCTCAAATGCCACCTCCTTGGACGCTTTCTTGCCACCCTAAAATGGCACTGCTGTCACCATCTCCCTTACCCCGCTCAGCTCTTCTTCATTGCACATACGTGAGACTTTACTTACCCCCACCAGCGCCCCCCTTTAGAGATGGGACGCCTGCGTCATCGTCCTGTGTTAAGAACTGCACGTTAATGGGCAACGGGGCGCCGATTGGCTCTTATGTGAATTTCCGTTATGAAATGATAATAACACATGGCATATATTCTTCTGACTCCAGAGCTCAGTCTAAAGATTGAAAACTTCTCTGCTCAAAAATACAACTTAGAAGAAAGGACACCCACCAACTGGTTTTTAAGAATGTCTCCTGCATAGTGGCAGGTACTTCCAGGCCTATCCCATTGGCCAGCCCTTAATCACAGGGACACATCAAGCTGCAGGGGAATCTGAGGAAAGTAGGTTCTGTCTGCCATGATCATGGCCATGGCCAGCTAATAATCCTAGCACTACAGATGAAGGGGAGGGGTTGGATGTTGGACAGCAGCAGCAGTCACCGAGGAGATGTCTATACAAACCCACAGAGCCTTGGCTGTGCCTGCCTCCAAGGGCCATGAACATGGTACAGAGTCCATTGTCCCCTGGAACGGTGTTAACTCACCAAGGGTTTCCTAACCCTCTCCCTGGTCCCCAGGCACCGAAGATAAGGAAATGTTCAACATTTCTGTGTTCCGGATGCCAAGATCTGTAGAGCAAAACATTGCAGGGACGTCTACAATGCTTCTGCTTAACACTCTAAGTATTTTTAGCCAGCACCAGCTACGTAATTTGTGGGACCCAGTGCAAAATTAAAATTGGGGGGGGGGGGGGGCAGGGAACACGCCTGGGTGGATCAGTTGGCCTGACTCTTGATTCTGGCGTGGGTCATGATCTCAAGGTTCACAGGTTCAAGCCCCGCGATGGGCTCTGCGCTGACATCATGGAGCCTGCTTGGGATTCTCTCTCTCTGCCCCTCCCCTGCCCAAGTGCTCTCTGTCTCTGTCTCTCTCAAAATAAATTAAAAAAAAAAAAATGAAAATGTGGGGTCTCTTGTTAAAAATTACCAAGAATTTCAAGACAGCCACAACAGAGCATTAAACCAATCACAAGGCCCTTCTAAGTGTGGGGTCCTGGGTGGCTGTCCAGGTGGCAGTTCTTTGACACCAGTTCTCTGTTTAGCCTAGTAAAAGAAAGGATGTGTGTGTGTGTGTGTGTGTGTATCTTTTTTAAGTTTGTTTATTTTGAAAGAGAGTGTGTGAGCGGGGAGGGAGAGAGAATCCCAAGCAGAGGCCGCACTGCCGGCAAAGAGCCTGATGTGGGGCTCAATCCCGTGAACCGTGAGATCGTGACCTGAGGCGAAATCAAGAGTCAGATCAACTGACTGAGCCACCCGGGCGCCCCAAGGAGCTCTTTAGATTGTGTGAAACACCACAGGCAAGCAGTGTTGGCTTTGGGGGCCGCTTCAGTTTTGGGGTGAGATGTTTTTCCTTGTCATAGCTTAGAAAGCCTGGAAGTGGCCTTGGGGATCAAGCAGCTGGACCGTCTCATTGTACAGAAGACCCAGAAGCCCAAAGAGGGCCTGCCCCTGCCCAGGGTCCTGCTTGGGCCACTCTAGAAGTCCGGCCTTCAGACTCCGCGGTGCCGCAGGAGGTAGTCGTTTGTCCCCATCAGGCCGGCTCTGTGGTGCCAGGCCACAAGGCATCGTTGACACTCCTGGGACCTCCCAGCGCCCACTTGGGCTAGATTCTTCCTCCAGCCTGTATGGTCAAAGCAGACAAAACCAGGAGGCTCTCTGTCCTTGGCTCCTTCTAGGGGATGTGCCACGAGTCCTCGGGAGCTGAATGGTGGCTTGAAGAGCTTGGCCACTGCGCTCTGATACTTACTTCCTCTCCACAGATGCCTCCAGGCTGGGCATCCGCGGCCTTGGTGTGGAGGTGGGCACAGAGGTAAGGGCGGGACGCGGCGCACCTGCCAGGTAGGTGCTGAGGGCTCGCCCCGAGGGCACTGGCCAGGGTAGAGGCCAGGCACGCCCTCCTGGTGGGAGCCGGAGCGGGAGGCCGGGGCCGGGGAGGGCGGCCGTGTGGGAGTCGCGCCGAGCCGGGGCAGGCGCAAGGGCAGATGAATGTGTCACGGGGAGCGGGGCGGGCGGGGTGTCAGATGGGCATGCTTGTCTCCGGGGGGGAAAGAAGGCTGCGCGAGACGCGAGGCGGAGGAGAGGGGAGCGATTAGCGAGCGGGCGTGAGTCACGCATCCAGTCCCCGGGCAGCGGCGCGCGCCGCGGGCTCCCCTGGGTGCGGACTCGGTGCCAGGCGGCGCAGCTGGCGCCGGGAAAGGTGCCAGCTTTCCTGCGGGGGCCTCGCGGGGTGGGGGCCGGAGCCGGGGATCTGATGGCCACCTGCTCCTGGCGTGAATCCAGAGGACGCTGGTATCTGTGCCTGCGGGGCCCTGCCGGTCCCGGCGCCGCCACCACCCCCATCCCGTCGCGCCCCCCACCCCCCGCGGCGGGAGGACAAAGCGGGGCCGCCCGACGGTCGCACGCGGCGGGCCCCGCACCGCAGGAGGGAAGGGCGCCCTGCCTGTCCCGGCGGAGGCCCTCCCGGCCAGGACAGATGCTGTCCCTGCCTCCCTGCCAGGCCGGGACGCCCAGGCCGGTGACCACCAGCTTCCCTGTGCCTTGCGGGGCCGAGGGCCAAAGAAATCAAGTGGTTTTCATCCCCGCCAGTAGGCCGCAGGGCTGCCAGTGGCTCAGGCCTTCATCCTGAAGGCACCTGGGTCCCCACTGTGGCCCGAGTTTCTAGAAGGCTCTGTTCAGAGTCGACTGCTTCTCCCTCCCCGACGTGGGCCCTGAGAGGGGTGGCCGTGGGTCCGAGGGAGCCTGCCTCAGAAAAGGCACTAGGAAGGGAGGCCTGGGTGGCTCAGTCAGTTAAGCTTCCGGCTTCTGCTCAGGTCACGATGTGGCGGTCGGTGAGTTCGAGCCCCACCTCGGGCTGTGCTGACAGCTCAGAGCCTGGAGCCTGCTTCAGATTCTGTGTCTCCCTCTCCCTCAAAAATAAATAAACATTAAGCAAGAAAGGGCACTAGGAAGCCCCCCCTTCTCCAGGAAGCTGCAGCAGCCCCAGCTGCAGGCCTGGAAGGAGCTTCTGTTCCTAACCTCTGCCCTCTAACTAGGCTGCTGCCCGGGAGAGGGAGGTAGGGAAACAACGGCCTCTCCTCCTGAAGGTCCCTGTGGCTATTCAGGCACCAGCTCCACTGGCTTCTCTCTGTATCCACGGGGTTACCCGGGGGTGTCACAGGCCGGATGTCGGCCTTTCCAAAACTGTACCTGTGGCTGCTGAGGAGGAGGGGGTCTCTTACACCCGTGTGGTCACGTGAGTTGGCTCCTCTCCTGAGAAGCTCCTCTGCCCTGGTTGGGGAGAAGAGTGGGGGGCACTGGCGTGTGTCCGGAAAGCTGAAGGTCACTGCCCTGCTTGGCCAGACCTAAGAGAGGGAAGGGCCAGGCCGGTCTCGCCCTGGCCTCTGTCGCCACTGCCTGACCGCCACACAAGGCCTCGGAAGAAGGGATCTGGCTACAAGACTTCGGTGTCATTTCCCCGCCTTCAACGTCAGTCAGCAAATTTATTGAGCTCTTAATATGCTCAGGGCCTCGCCGCTCTCACCTGCGGCTGATCGCTGCCCTTCCCTGTATCCATTTTCTCTGCAAAAATGAGATCAATACATCTCAGCTGAGACGTAAGAGGTTCCTCCACGGCAGAGCTGGTAAAGGAACAATAGCCAGAGGCCTTCACCTTCCCGCGCAGCCCGACCAGCGTGAGGCAATGACTGAGGAGTGCACAGGAATCCCCCACCTGGAGGGAGCACGGCGTGGGCAGGCTTCCTTCACACCCGCTGAGGTGCGAGGACGTGTGAAGGTTGGCCCATCTTCACACTTGGTAGCAGATGCCTCCCTGGGTCACAGTCATCCCCTGCGTGCACGTGTTTTTGAACTTAAAAAAATTTTAATTTTACTTTTTTAAAGTTTATTTATGGATTTTGACAGTGGGAGGGGCAGAGAGAGAGGGAGAGAGAGCATCCCAAACAGGCCCCGCGCCGTCAGCACAGAGCCCGATGCGGGGCTCGAACTCACAAACCGTGAGATCGTACGTAACCTGAGCCAAAACCAGGAGCCAGACGCTTAACCAACTGAGCCACCCAGGTGCCCCGAGTGGTATAGAACTTTTCACGTCACCTCTGATTAGCCCCCTCTGCCTCAGCGTTTGAAACCTCATGGTTTATGTACCATAAATACGTATGCACAGCCGCTGGGGTGGTTTAGTCCTCGGGCCATTTTGTCGGTATATTTGTATTTCCTGACCTTTTTAGAATATCCTTGAGAAACAGAACACAGTTCCTGTTTCTTTTGTTTCCTTTTTGCTCACCAGGGTCTACCGTGGGGTTCTGTACACAGCCGGTGCTGAACTGCTTGCTAAATAAAATGGTGACAGCTTAGAGACGGTCCAGAGAGACTCAGTTGGTTGAGCGTCCGACTTCAGCTCAGGTCATGATCTCACAGTCTGTGAGCTCGAGCCCCGCATCAGGCTCTGTACTAACAGAGAGACTCTTAAGAGGCCCGTGGCGGTTACTGGAGATGTAGTGTGCCCCTCTCTGCAAGGCCCTGTCTCCTCAGCACCCACACCTGGCTGAGGTGACCTGCCTGGGCCGCCCGCCCTCCCTCACCCCCTTCACGACGTGAATGTGAGGGTGGGCCAGCTCCTGGCAGACCCACAGCAGAGCTGGGTGCAGCTGAGGCAGCCCAGCCGGTGGCCATCTTGCATCTGCGTGGTTGAGAGCTAGGTTGGATGGGCTCAGGCCCTTCCATCCCCACAGAACGGGGGGCACTGCTGTTGGGCTGCTCAAAGCTTATCCAGAGGACGCCAGACCTGAGTCTGCACCTTAGCTCCCAGGCAGCAGGATCAAGGGGAGGGAGCAGCACATCCTCAGAGCCCCCACCATACTCGTAGGCCAAGCGGCCCCCAACCCCCCATGGAGCAAGAGGATTTGGGGGCTTTAAGGGTCCAAAGTCTTGGCAGGCTTTTTCGTCTCCCCACCTCCCAAGCTGGAGTCAAATTTTAATTGAAGCCTGCGAAGCACAAAGTCCTACAGAAACCATTAGGAGAGTCTTCTGGAAAATAGAGACTGACAAGAATCCCTGCAGGGAAGAGGATGAAAGAAATCACAGCTCACCAAGCCCTCTGGGCAACCAGTCCCGGGGCACCCAGCAGACGGCTTCTCCATCTCTGTCGTGCCCAAGTCCTCTCCCAACCCTGATCTCATTAAAAGGAAACCAAAAGAGCTATATTATTTGGCTTCCATCTGGTCTCTTGAGACTCAAGGACTTTAATCAGTAAAATGTTAAAGAATAAAATAACTCTACAATAACAAGAAAGCCGCCAGCTGGCCCTTCCAGTGACCTTGCCAGAGTGCCTGGGAAATGGATCACACCATCTGGGCTTGACTTCCCTCCTGGGGAAGAGTGAGCAATTATGCCATTTTAGGATCCAAGTTTACAAAAAATTTATTTCCCCAAATAAGAAAATGTGTGCCCCCCAAACAGCTTGTATCTAATATATCATCTGCTTCCTGCATCCCACTGCCCCCACCCCAAACCAGCCCTCCTCTCTTCCCTATTCCAGGCCCAGAATTCCAACATGGCATCTTCGGGAAGGGTTGACAGTTCAAGGCACCACAGAGGGCTCCCTGTGAAGAAACGTGGACAAGTCTAAGAGCAGGAAATAAATTACACTGGTTGAAAAGATAAGAAAATTGGTTGAATTCCTCCTCCAGGTCCAAGTGTAGGACTTACCAGACCTCTTCCTGGGGCCATCTTGCTCTCATGGGGAGAACCTAAACTCAAATCTATGAAGGAAAGACAGAATGGGCAAGGTGCCCAGCAGGTGACAGTTGAGAGAGAAGAGTGCTGGTGGTTCAGGCTGGGTCTCCCTTTTTCAAGGAGCCCCTGAGAGGGAGCTTCAGGGTGTAGACCTGGGAGGCAGCCCTTAAATTCCCACATAGCTTCCTCTGGCAATGGCCGACTAGCCCTTAACCCATCTGGTGTGTCCCTGGGAAAAAGAGGCAAAGGGGAGCGGGAAGGACTCCACCACAGTAGCAGGGTTGAACCTGGAGCCTGGGGCTCAGGCTCTGTGCTCTGAAGTGCCGTGAGGAAGGGGCTCAGGCTCTTCCTCCCCAAGAGGGACAAGGAAGAGGAAACAGTCTGAGGTAAATCTCCCCACCGAAGGATATATTTTCAGCCTTGAGCCACTTGGCTGGCTCCCCCTCTCACCCCACTCCCCTCCTCAGACTCCTTTTCCACAGCCTGTGGAAGCCCATAGAAGCTTCCTTCATAGCCATGGAAGCTTTGCCCGGTTCAAAGGGTTAGGCACCACAAGCAGGCCCCGGGGGTCATTGTCATCTTGGTCTTTAGGGCCCTTTCTGAAAGAACTGGCCATCATCCTCCCAGGAGCACCCCAGACCGCAAAGGTTGGTGTGGCCCGAATGCAGTGGGAAGAAGCTGCCTCCCTGAAGGGTGACCTCTGAAGTCAGACCCCAGAGAGACACCCTCGTAAGGTCAACAAGGGGCTTTCAGGGTGAACAGGGCCAGTGAGAGGCACCTGGGTGGGGGTGGGGGGATCCTGAGTCTGGGACGAGAGCTGCTTCCAGGCTGTTAAGTGTGGTGTCAGTTGCTCAGGAAGTATCTAACCATGGAGCTGTGGATATTCTGGCACTTTCCAGGTCACCCTGAGTTTCTTCTTATGTCTCATCTTCACAACTTTTGAGGGCAGGTTTTCTCATTTATTTATTTTTATTTTTATTTTTTAACGTTTATTCATTTTTGAGACAGAGAGAGACAGAGCATGAACAGGGGAGGAGCAGAGAGAGAGGGAGACACAGAATCTGAAACAGGCTCCAGGCTCTGAGCTGTCAGCACAGAGCCCGACGCGGGGCTCGAACCCACGGACCGTGAGATCAAGACCTGAGCCGAAGTCGGACGCTTAACCGACCAAGCCACCCAGGCGCCCCAGGTTTTCTCATTTAAAAAACTTTTTTTAATGTTTATTTTTGAGAGAGAGAGAGAGAGAGAGAGAGAGCGCGTGAGCAGGGGAGGGGCAGAGAGAGGGAGGCACAGAATCCGAAGCAGGATCCAGGCTCCAAGCTGTCAGCACAGAGTCCCACGCGGGGCTCGAACCCACAAACCGTGAGATCATGACCTGAGCTGAAGTCCGGTGCTTAACCGACTGGGCCACCCAGGCGCCCTAGATTTCCTCATTTGAGAAAGGAGGAAGGCAAGGCCCAGAAGATCACATTCTAAGTAGAATCACTGAGACCCAAAGCCATGTACTGTTTAAAGCTCATGTAACTAAAGTGCCCCGGCCAGTGCCCCGGTCCAGGCGCACCCGCGGCATCAGGGCCCCCCTGGGCCTGCCAGCTTGTTCTCTGCAGGGCAGGCTCTCCTCCAACAGAGGCCGCTGGCCCCCACAGCTTCAGGCTCGCAGCCTATCTGGTCAGCAACCCCAAGAGAAAGGCCCCGAGTCTCTAATTCTTTAAGAGAAAGTATTGAGAATACTCTTATACCTACTACCTGGATTTGTCGTATCTTTATATTCTGTCCTGAGCTGGTGTTTTAAAAATTATCTTTTAAAAAAGAAAATACAGGGGCGCCTGGGTGGCTCAGTCGGTTGAGCAGCCGACTTCGGCTCAAGTCACGATCTCGCGGTATGAGTTCGAGCCCCGCGTCGGGCTCTGTGCTGACGGCTCAGAGCCTGGAGCCTGTTTCAGATTCTGTGTCTCCCTCTCTCTCTGACCCTCTCCCGTTCATGCTCTGTCTCTCTCTGTCTCAAAAATGAATAAACGTTAAAAAAATTAAAAAATAAATAAATAACAATAAAGAAGAAAATACAGGAAAGGGACAAATCGTGGTACCTTCAGACAATGGACTATTATTCAGCACTAAAAAGAAGTGAGTTCTCAAACCATGAAAAGACATGGAAGAAACCTGAATGCATATCATTAAGTGAAAGAAGCCAAGCTGACAGGGCGACATAACGTGTGATTCCAACTGTGTGACGTTCTGGAAAAGGCAAAACTACAGAGACAGTAAAAAAGATCAGGTGTTGCCAGGGGTTGGTGGGGGGGGGGGGGGGGGGAATAGGTGGAACATTTTTAGGGCGGTGAGAACACCGTGTATGAGACCGTACAATGGTGGATACGTGTCATTACTCATCATCAGTCCAAACCCACAGAATGGGCCCCACCGAGAGTGGACCCCGAGGTAAACCACGGACTCTGGGTGATAACCACGTGTCCGTGTGGGTTCATCAGTCGCCACCAAGGTACAGCTCTGATGCTGGATGTTGTTGGAGGGGAAGGCTGGGGTGGGGGAGGGGAGGCACTTGGGAAAATCTCTGGACCTTCTCAATTTTGCTATGAACCTAAAACTGCTAAAAAAAAAAAAAAAAAAGACGAAGTCTCTTAAAAACACACAGAAATACAATTATTAAGAACGATGACACCCAAGTCTCCACGATGCCCCCCCCCCACCCCCCGAGCTAGTTTCCCAATTCAGCCTCAACAAAGTACCACAAACTGAGACGCTTCAACCACGGGAACGTATTCTCACACAGTGGTGGAGGCTCGAAGTCCGAGGTCAAGGCGTCCGCAGGACCGGTTCCTTCTGGGGCCTGCGGGGAGGGGGGGGGTCCATTCCCTGCTTCTCCCCCAGCTCCGGTGGTTGGCTGGCAATCTCTGGTCTTACAGACGCATCACCCCATTCTCCGCCTCCGTGCTCGAGTGCTGTCCTCCCTACACGTGTGTGTCTGTTCTCAGATACCCTCTTGTTATAGGGACACCAGTCATACTGGATGGGGACCCGTCCTAATGACCTCATTTTAACTCGATTACCTCTGAAAAGACCCCGTCTCTGAACATGATCACATTCTGAGATACCAGGGGGTTAGGACTGCAACCTACATTTTAGGAGGTGGCGGGGGGGGGGGGGTACCCATTAACACCCACTGAAGACACAGCCTTGCCCTGACCTGTGGCGGCCGACTGAGCGCCACATGGCTATGTCGCTGTTCGGACTGCGTGTGTCCCTGGCGGTATTCCGGCTCGGAATTCTCACGGGTGATTTCACAAGCAGGCTGCAACTCACACCTGGCTCTCCCCATCTAGAGCAGCCTGTCAACGCACGGCGGGGTTAGACACATTTTCCAGGTGTCACGGGACGATGCAACACGTGGCAGGGTGGCCTTCACTCGGCAGGTGCAGCCAAGCCTCAGCCCGGCACATCCAAAAGGTCTCCCGGAGACTTGGGCGCTCCCAGCGCTTTTCTTCTCTTACGACGTCTCTGAGCCGCAGAACCCATATGCCAGACATTCCGCGGAGGCAATTCCGAGGCGAAGTGTCTCAAGATCTATCGCCCAAAACACACTTACTGTCTGACACAGCCATTTCTATTCCTCTTAGAGTCCCTTTTTGCATTGCTGACTCCCGAGAAAGCTAATTAATTATTGGAGACACCACTATGAAATTGACACGGTGATTAATCTGATAATCCCTTTTATGAAATTACCTCTGAAATGCTAACTTTTCATCTTTTGAAACTCACTGTGTAAATTACCCTGAAGATTACATTGTACCGGCTTTTGGCTCTGTAAATCTTAACGGCGGTTTTTTGCCAAAAGCAATAAAAGCTGTCCCGAATTTTATCAGGTCAATCAGGAAAGAGGCAGGCAGGCAGGAAATTGAAGGTGACATACTGCAAGTGGGGGGTTTGCCTGACGGATTGGTAGAACCTGCTGTTGCCAGTTGGCTACAGGAGACTTTGCGCCGAGGAGAGGCACAGCGGTAGCCTCCTGAGGCAGAGGGACAGGAGCCCCTGGTCGCAGGTGTCGAGGCTCCTCGACACAAGAGCCAGTGTGGTTCTAAGCGGTGGTCCCTTCCCCCCTTCTCTGCACCACCATCCCTACGTCCCCTCCCAATGCACCTCCTGCAGTGGTGGAGACCTCTTGGTGCATGACAGAGACAATGCCTGCCCTCCTGGTGCTTCCATTCTAACAGAGGCAGTCAGACAATAAACAAGATAAATGACAAGTGACAGGGTGTGAAGAGGATAAGGGAGACCTAGCGGGGGGGGGGGGGGGGGGGGGAAATACACACTTTTTAAAATTTTTTCATGTTTTATTTATTTTTGAGAGCGAGAGACAGAGGGCCAGCAGGGGAGAGGCAGAGAGAGAGGGAGACACAGAATCTGAAGCAGGCTCGAGGCTCTGAACTGTCAGCACAGAGCCCGACACGGGGCTCGAACCCATGAACTGTGAGATCATGACCTGAGCTGAAGTTGGACGTTTAAGTGACTGAGCCACTCAGGAGCCCCTGGAAACATACAATTTTAAACCAAGGGTCAGGGAAGACCGTGTTGCCTCGTTTACCTCACCCTGGTCCTGCCTCGTTGAGATGACATTTGAATAAAGAACTGAAGGCGAGAGACTGGCCATGTGGATGCTGGAGAAAGAGCTTTCCAGGGCACAGCCAGTGCCATGGACCTGGCATGGAAACCTGACTGGTCAAGGAACAGCAAAGGGGAGCTGGAATAGAACGAGCAAAGGGGCAGTGGCAGGAGTTAAGGTCACAGAAATTTGGAATCCATGAGCCATGGAAAGAGCTGAGTAAACCTGGCACTTTGGGGTGTTTTGCAAGGGAAAAGCAAGTCTGTCGATCCTGTTCTCTGCAGGTGTTCCCTCCCAGCCCTGGGTCCTGTCCTGAAGGCGTCTTCCAGGCAGACCCCAGCGTCTAAGGGCCCACTCAAGGAGAAGGGTGTGGACTGCACGACGTGTAGGTGAGCACTTCCCAGGCCTGTAGTCCCGCCGCCAGGGTTCTCGATGCATCTGCCCCGGGAAACCGAGGCACCTCCCTCCAGCTTCCCACAAAGCATCCACCTTCTTTCTGCTTTGCGGTGGCAGGAAGCTTACTGCCTCCCACCTCCTTCTGTCCCAGGTTTTCTCCCATTTCTGCCTACACAGGTGAGAGCCGAACAGTGAACCCCCCACCCCACCCCCGCCCCCGCCCCCAGCCAGGAAGGCCCATGCCTGAGGTGGAGCCAGTTTCTGATCAATCTCTTATGAAGCCTGGAAACCAGAAGAGGTTTCTGATGCCCTCAGCGTGCAGGAGTTGTGGTCAGCAGCTGGAGTGACGTGGCGACAAATGGAAAGCACCTGTCCCCTGGAGGGGGGAGGGTGGGCACCTCCAGCTCACTCCGCAGCAGGAGAACTGTGGGCTTCTCTGTTTCAGACAAAACCTATCTATGGCCTTGAGGCTCTGGATCCAGCCTCTGTGGCTGCCCTCCGGCTGAGCTGCCCCACGGAAGGATTTTTCTGGAAAGGGACAGCCAGGTGCACACTTGGGGAGGCTCTGAGATCTCCGCCATCCCTGTTTTCTGCCCCCTAGGTGTGGGGATGGAGCCACTGACCGACAGCTGTCACAGTAGCATGTGTGGTTGCTTTTTTGGTGTGTCCCTGGCCCTCCCCGCTCATCTGCCACAGCACGGATGGTGCCTGACTCCTCTCCCCCGCTCCTCCCTCCATCCAGGCCCACACCGCGTTCCAGAACAATCCCCCACCGTGCGTCTGTGGAAGGGGCCGGTCTCCCTGTTGCTTTTCCAGTGAGCCTTTTCTTCCCCTGAAGCACATCCAAGAGAGCCGCACCGACTGCCCTCTGGGTTGCCATGGAAACGAAGCATTCTTCCCACTTCCCTCTTCTGTTTACCTTGGTCAGGGACTGCGGCAAAAACCAGCCAGTCGCTGTAAGGGGAGGGAGGGCGGCTGTGGGAGAGGGAGGGAGGAGGGGAAGGCAGCCGCTCTAAACCAGATCAATCCGGTTCGGAGCGGTTCCCCGCTCTACCCCCGAGAGGCTCTCCAAGTAGGCTCTCCAACTAGGCGTGGGCCGCGGACGGCGGCTCCGCGCCCTGAGATCAGTGGAGAGGGTCTGGAGGCTACTCCGCACCCCCCGCCCCGGGCTCCCCGTCCGCCTGCGCTCTGCCTGCCCCGGCTTCCTCCCCGCCGGTGCGGGGGGTTGGCGGAGCCTTTGTCGTGCCGCCCGGGCTCGCCGGCCTCTGCTCGGCGGTGGTCGGTCGGTCACGACACCAGGGCGCCCGGCGGAGGGGGGGGAGCGACGGGAGCCGACGTCCAGCTCCGCTCTGTGACCTGGCCCAAAGCACCCTCACCCTGCCCGCACCACTGCCGTGGCCTCCCGACCGAGGTCCCCTTTTCCTCTGGCACCCTCCCTCGGCAGCGGGGGGGACCGGTTCGTCCTCTCTCTGCCTTCCAGCTTCCAGTTGATCTTAGAATGAAAACCAGACGATTTGCCCGGCTCTTCCATCATCTGCCCAGCCTGCCTCTCCTTGCTTCCCTGGCCTCCCCTCCCGGGTTCCCGTCCTCCGGCTACGCGGCTTCTTCCCCTTCCAGAAGCCGCCAGGGGCCGGGTTTTTGTCTTTGGAATGCTCTGGCCCCTTGATGTAGTGGCATTCTCCCTCATGTGCTTTCTAGCTCCTGGCGCGCAGTCATTGCATCCTCGGGGAGGCTCTCCCTAACTTGTCCGCGTCCGGCCGCTCGTGCTTCTTCACAGCAGCTGTCTCCCCGCTCCCCGCCTCCCGTGGAAGCTCCCTGAAGGCAGGCGTGCTCCCCGCCGCCTGGCCCGGCCGGCTCCCGGCCCCGCGCGGGCGCGTACTAGGTGCTCAGTTAGTGAGCGGTCCGAGCGGGCGCGCGCCGGCGCCGACCCCGGCCTTCGCACCGCGCGCTCCCGCCTTCGGGCCGGGGGTCGGGCGCCCCCTCCCGGCCGAGCTCCGCCGGCTGCCGCTGCCCGCCAGGGGGAGACAGAGAAGCCCCGGGACGCGAGGTCGCCGGCCCGAGGCCGGCGCGCCGCAGGGGGAGAAACCGGCTGCGGGCCTCGCTCCGAGGGGGAGGCGGCGGCGGCCGGGCCGCCCTCGCCGCCGGCCCAGGGCTCCAGGGCCCCGGAGGGCGACCGTTGTGGGGCGGGGGATTGCAGGCAAGGCCACCCCTTCTCCGGGCTTTGCGGATCTGGGTAACTCTCTCTGCAGGCACGTCACTGCGCTTGGCTTGCCACCAAGTGGGGGTCAGCCCTCCAGGCTTAACATTCCAGTACCGCTTTGGCGGGGAGAAACGAAGCAGGGAAAGGCGCGGCTGGCGCTTGAAGGAGGCACAGGCTGGGTGGGCTCCGAGGTGGTGAGGTTGGCGGTGGGGGAGCAGGGCTGGAGTTCCAGTCCTGGGCGCCTCGGTGCACCCCTAGGTACATGTCACTCCGTGCAACGTCCGCGTTACCGTTCTTACGGATCACCTCTCTGTGGGTGGCAAGGGGGCCTCTTCCTTTGGGGGGGGGGAGGGGGCAAGGGCAGTTGGTAGCATCCTGAGCCACGATCTGACCTTGGCTGTTGCAGTGCACGCTACCTTTTCCTCCAGGGTGAGGCTCAGGGAGTAAATGAGACCCCAGATGCCTGGCGGAGGCCGGAGCAAGTTCGCTCACTTCAAGTGGAGGAGCTCTTGTAGACATCCTTGGCCGTCGCAGGGAGAGCCACCTCGGCTCCGGTAGCCGGGCAGCTTTCGGTGGAAGGTGCAAGAGGGACGAACTGACCGGTGTGGTCTAAGGTGACGCGGACTAACAGCGGCTTTCTCTTTGCACAGTTGCCATGGGCACAGCCACCCTACAGCTCCAGGCTGGGTGCGGGCTCCTGAAATAGCAAGTGGCCGGAGCTCCCAGCTGTCTCTGTCCTTCTCTCCTTCGCAGCCCTGAGCTGGGCTGGGCTGGTCACTGCCCCGTCTGCCTGAGCTGAGCTCGGCGCCTTCCTTCCTAGGAGCGCTGCGGAGGCCCTCCTGTTAGGCGGACCATTGGAAAGGAACTCAGACACACTCGTGTGTTTGAGGATTTGAGAAAAGTGTCTCCTTCTTCCACCGGAGACTTCGAGGCCAGACCCCAAGGCCTGTGCTGGATGGGTGGGTTTGCCGGGTCTGCTTTGTGTATCGCTCAGAAGCCTTCCACCTCCCCTCCCCTCCCCTCACTGTGGAGTGGATGACAGAAAAAGCCTTTAAAATAATGTATTATCTTGCTTGATTTTATGAAGGGACAGGATGGTGAGGAATGGTCTTCGGGCAACAATTAAATCTTGAGACTTTTTTTTTTTTTTTCCTCTCCCTCTCCTGGATTTTTTTTTCTCCTACCGGCTTCCAAGAGGGGCTTTTAAATCAAAGATTTCCAAATACCAGTCAGGCTACCTCTTAATCAATGAAGAACTTAAAAATACTAATACTCCAGCCCTACCCTTTGAATCACCCAATTTTTTACAGCCTGATTTGGTCAGAACGGAACCAGATTCACAGTATCCTGAAAAAGGGCTAAATCGAAAGAGTCATGAAGGGTTCTGATTTCTAAAGGAGAGAAAAGGGGGAAAAAATGAACAAAAACCGTGAACATACTTAAAAAAGCCAGCAGTCCCTGCTGTGGCCCTCTACATCTCCCGGGCCACCTTACCACTGTTAGCTCTTCTGGCTGTTTTTGTTTGTGTTTTCTGATACCTTCCTTTATGCCTCTAGTCAATATGCTTTCCTGGTTAGTGCTTAATTTGAGATATTCTGTATATTACCTTCCTGCCATGGAACATGAGGATTTAGCTCTCACCTATGTCACCCCACTTCCCTTGTCTCGTCCTCTTAGTTTCTTTATTGGTTAATTTTGTAACTTTTGGTAAATACTTCGTCTTCATTCCCTGTGCCATCAACTGTAGAGAGCGAGAACGGTAAATACCTAGATCCTGCTTACTATGTGCCAGGCATGCTTCAAAGCACCTCACACATTATTGCAGCCACACGATAACAAGGACTGAGCCGAGAGCCGAGAGCCAAGAGCTAACCAAGCCTTGGTTCTCCAGCTCTCCAGGCCATCTCCTTCCAGCACTGTATTGAGGTAGCCGCTAGCTACGTGTAACAGCTTATACTTACAGAAATGAAAATTAAATGGAATGAAAATTGTAGTTCTTCGGTCACACTAACCACATCTGAAGTGCTGAATAGCCAGTGGCTACCACATACTGGACAGCGCAAATATAGAACATTTCCATCACCGCAGGAAACCATTGGTTTTGCGCTGGTCTGGAAGCTGGGCCTTTTATCTGAAGGTAAGTATGGAAACTGGATGGTTTTACCAATGTCGTCTCCCATCAAGCAGTTACTACCAAAGATTAACTGCAAGAGAATTGTGGTCCTACTGTTCAGTTATCAGAGCTTCGTAATAGCATTTTGACAAACTAGAATCTTACACGTGTAACTGGAAGAACAAAACCACCCAAACCAACTAAGCCACTGAAACCTCTTCCCACCCAAGCTGAGACGGGGCTTAACTAAGAACCGAATTAGATACCAACAAGAGTTCATTTCAAAGCTCTGGCTGGTCTAAAGTCTAAAAGGCACAGGGTCCATTTCTTGCCCCTGATGGGCCTCAGCGGAGTATACTTCAGAAGACGTAGGAGAAATAAAGCAAAGGAAACGAGACTGCTCTGCGTAATGAATGTGCTCTGCGTACTAACTGTAACGTGGGCTGGGAAGCCCTATAAATCAGGGGGTAGAAATTGTCATGTTTTCCTCTGGTCGATTTATGGCAGAATATCGAAGATTACTTGTCCCAGGAAGGTATATTTGATCCAACAGTTTGTCGATGGAAACACTGAAAACTAAGAGGCATATGTGCGATTCTGGATGAGAGACCTTAAAAGTGACCAGACTTGGGAGTGTCCACACCTACACCGGACTTCAGAGCCTGAAGAAAAGCACTGCTGGGAGAGGGATCCTAGCAGAGGGTGAAGCGATACAAAGCAGAGGTTTTGGAGAAAGAAGCATCTGGAAGACCGAGGCAAGAACCAGGAACTGTGGTTTCATCCCCAAAGGACCCCCTGGGAAGGGCTCAGCTCCTCCTGGGGTTTTTTCCTTGACTCAGAGACAGTTGTGACTCTGTATGTAAAGTTTCACATCTTCCCTTTGAATTCCCTGTAGCTCCTCCAACTCTTCAGAAAAGCCTTGAGACATCCGTACAGACTCGGCTAGTGGCAGTTTGGGGAATATACAGAACGGGACAGGAAAAGGGAGTGTGGTCTGCCCCACAGTCACTCGCTCCCTTGCTGGTGTCCTGAGGGGAACAGCGTTCTGTTGAGGGGACGGTTGTAGGTCCAGGAGTCCCGGATGGTGAACAGAGAGAGGGACCCACGGCAGGCGGCGGTGGAAGGCAGATGACTCACAGATATTAATTACAGAGAAAAGTGCACCCTGGTGGGTGGGAAAGGGGTGGCGGAGGCGGGCAGACTGATGCTTACGTCATAGAGGTGAGCTCGCGTACACGCAAATCACCGCCCCACAATCAAGGTCGCCTTGAGCCAAATAGATTTGGATAAGATTTATTGATCAGATTGTTTTAGAAAACCAACAGCAAAACACTGACAAGGTACATAAATACAGATTGGACATTTTAGGGTAAATTCACTATTTTTCCTACTTGCTCGTAGGAGACCAAATAAGGTGGAAAAGCTGTCCTGATCATATATGGCATGCACACCAGACTGCAAAAGGACTTCCACACTATTTAACAGGACTGTGGCAAATAGCTTTACAGTAAGGCAAGCATCGTGTGTGGCCTAAGCACACCCTGTACAAAGAGCCAAGCCCAGGCCTGCCCTCAGAGACTGCGTGAGAGGTTCCCCTTTCTTGCCTAGGTTCTTCCAGTCAGATCCTCACCGGCAGGTGCCTTTACAGGGAAATGCCTGGCGCTGTCCCTGCTCAGACTCTGTGTACAAGGAAGTGGCTTCAGAGAAAGTCAGTGTGTTTCTGATGCCTCCTTTGTATTCTAAATGTGCAACTAGTAAAACAGCAATCACTACAGCTCGGCGAGACTGCCTCTGACTCACGCTGCGCACTGACTAAGCAGGGCCTTTCAAAAACTTCTATAAAGTGAAAAAATAAAATAAAATCATGAAAATTACAACGAAAAAGATGGTACCGCTTTTGAAGCACAACTCAGAACTTCTTTTTGTAACACCAGGTAAGAGAAGAGGTCGCTTCCCACCAAACCCAGCGACCTCAGAAGGGAAACCGCATCACTGGGCACGACCCGCGGCGGCACACACGGGAGGTACAGAGCTCTACGAAGCCGACCTCGGGCCCTGCCAACGTCCCTAGAGTCCCGAGGAATTTGGGGAACCAAAGCACTTTAAGCTAACAGTGACCAGTTTTTGGAGCTCGTGATCACGGGACCGTAAGCCCTCATCCGTCCTGGAGCTCAACGCCAGAACAATGAAGAGTAAGGAAAACGGCTTCTTGTGCTACATCAGAGTGCTGGCAGGTAGACGATTTATAGTAACGGTGCCACCTGCTAAACATCTGTAAGACCACATAAAAACAAACTGGTTTTACAGAATTAAGACCAACACGGACTTACAGGGTAATTCAACCTTTTCCCACATGCCAAGCTATATGGCTGGAAAAGGTATTCCCAAAGGAAAAAATAAGGCTCCTGCAAGAACAGAGGAAAAGCAAGTATTTGTCAAGAGCCAAAGAAATGTGTTCAAACGATGGGATTCCCTCTGCATCACACACAGCAGCTTTTTCTTCCTCTAGGTGCTAAGAGTTCTTTGGTGGTTACAGGAGAGACAGCCTAGAACTCGGGGCAGGAAAACCGTGCCGAAGCAGAGGAGTGAAGAGTTAACATCTCAACTCAGGATTACCACCCGTGGGTCCTAATTTCAGCATTCAACAGCTGTCGTCAAATTGACAATTACAGCTAATAGGGCTGCCTATATGCTTGCTGGTTTCTAGCCCTCCGTGACTCTTCGTTTTCATTTCTAACTACTTATTAGCCCTGCTCCACTGAAAAGGAGGTGCTTGTGGGAAAGGGGTAAGGAGGAGGAAGAATATAAATGGATCAATTGTTTGATAGAAAAGTTGAAACGCTGATTATCTATGAGTTTCAATTATCTGTGCTTTACTCTTGCTACTCTGGGTAACCGAAGGTCACCGTTAATAAACCTTTTGCTTAGAAATGTTAATGTTTATCATCATATGTTTAAATCTAGCTATGTGATGGACATGAATAATTTAGAGCAAATTTTTACACCATGTCACGAGGGCCCTGAAAACAGATTCTGCCAGTGGAAAGGATTTCAGTTTGGCCCCTGAAGAACAGTGAAAATTTCATTCTATTCTATATTGGTTAATAAGATTTTCCAGAATGTGGAAAATATTTTATTAAATGAAGAAAGCATCATTTTCTTCGTTTAACAAAGTCTTATATTCACAGATAAATTAGTATGTACATGGGAAAGCTGACAGTATTAAATATTAGATTTTAATTCTCCATTTAGAAATTCCTTACAGGTAGACTTCCTTTTTTCGTGGGCAAGAAATGTAGTAAGATAGGCAAGCGTGAGATAGTACAAAAGATGACCGGGGGAAAGTCTCAACTCTAACAAACCCAAGGAATAAGAAGTCTTTAAGAACTGGGGGAAGAAGACAAGGACTTGAAAATCCAGATTGACCAAGAGTTGGCTTACGCTAGCTGGTCACATCTCAAATTCTTGGTATAAGCTGACTCTAAAGGAATGAGCTGGCTTTCCCCAAGGCAGATTTCAAAAAAAAAAAAAAAAAAAAGTAGTCTACCTGCTTTATAGTTACACCCTATATATAATCTGTATATATCCATATGTGTTTCTATATATTGCACTTGAATTTACAGGACTGCAGTAAGATGGCAGGGAGTACCTCAAAGAGGCAGAGAAGCAGCAGGCATAAACTTTCCTAAACCAAGTAACAGTGTCGGGAATTCAGGGTGCTGGTTATAGGGATACTAAATGGTCGGGGACCCCCTGTATAAAATTCTGCTCATCTACATTTAAGTCATCATACACACAGTCTCATTTGGCATCCAGAACATGTGCATATGTGTGGTTCTATAGCACTCAGAGCTGGTCATGCTACATCGCTTTCACTAGTGTTATATGAAAAGAAGACACTTTAGACCAAGGATATGTACTTTTATAAAAATGTCACACACAAGGTCTTGGATGTCGGGCCTCCAAAGTCTACCTCAAAGAAGACTGCCCTCAGAAGGCTTAAATCCTTTTTGCTAGCAAGTGTGGACTGAACTAGACGCTCTTTCTAGCTCTCCAGTGTAGCAAAGCTAGAGACCTGCTTATTTCCCAAGGAGCACGGAAGGGTAAGCACAGAGGCTGAGCACTAAGGCTTTGGTCCCTACGTAAATCCATGACCAAATACCCTTTCACCACCCTAGACTGCACAGCTTATTTAACTGGATATAGTCCACCGAATATCCAGAGACCAGGCTGGAGTCGTGCGGTAAAGCTTTGTTTTGAACTCATGGGGCTGTTCGACCTGACTTGCTCCGGAGAGAGCTCCTCACTGGAGTAAGCTTAGCAGTGGGCGGTAAGAGGTTAAATGTCAAACAGACTTGGTCATGGCAAGATGGGGGTGGGACCTCTAGAGGAGTTGCTCCTTGTCCTGCCTCTGCCCCACACCCATCATTCCCCCAAAAGGACCCAAACTCACAGGTGAGTGGTATCATAAGACCTTGCAGAATTTGGGCTCCATGAACTCAACCCAACATGGATGGGATGTTCTAATAAGGCATGGAAGTTAAGAGTCCAAGTCTAGAGACCACAGTTTTCTCTTCCCCAGAACTCAACACTGGAGGGTGACTTTTTAGCCATAACTCAAAGGTGATTTTAAATCCACACATGAGCTAAAGAGATCCCTTCTGGGATGAAGGAAAAAAGAAGAGTAACTTTAAAAGCTAAGTGAAAAAGAGGCACTTAAAGGAAAAATGTGTCCCAAATCTCCCGTCTGAGTCTCCTGTTGTGAGGTGACCAACGGGATGATCAGCACTGTGCCTTCTTGCATGCCTTCCGCACCTTTCGTACACCTGAGGACTTCCAAATGTTCATGTCTCAGTGACTTGCTCAACTACTCTAGCAGCCTGATGGCAAAGAAGTGAAAATTCAGGTCACTCCTTTTTTTAGAGTTAAAATACAAAACAAACCAGAACTAAAATGTCACACCAAAAAGCTAATGATCTTCAGCTTCATTCCTTCCTCATGCTAGTTTTGAAAACAATAGTTCTTTGGGAAGGATGGCCTGTGGCTTTTCCCCCAAGACCTTTTATCCAATAACTAGACAATTACTCACAGCACCATGCACATTAAAGCAGACAAAAAAGAGGCAATAAGCTAAGGGAAAAATCAAGGGCCAGTTGGCTTTCTAGAGATAAAACCCACTGCCTGAGAAAATGGCAGGTGCATGGCCCAGTGTTCAAGTTCTGAAAAGGAAACGGCCAATATGATGGTCAAAGCTCACAGCCTGGAGCTGAAGCCCTCCTTGCCTTGCTCTTTTCTGGCCTCTCACAAGCTTACTTTTACGCCCCATGGCATTTATGCCACATATTTAGGGTCTACAAGTCCCCCCACGAAGAAGTCAGAGATACTTGAAACCAGTTATAAGCACAAGGGAATTTCAAAACTGCCCAGAACAAAGAACTTTGACCACCATCAATTCCTTGATTTGAAACGTTCTTGGTGCCATAATTTCTAAGAGCAACAATAAACAGCACAACTACAACACACACACACAAGCTTTTTGACGGCCAAATCTAACCATTGCTGGCACCAGAAGAATGTGGAAAGAAATCACTGATCAAGAGTTGCTGAGCCGCCTGACTTTCCTCCAAAGTCAAAGGATGGGTTTGGGTATCGATGCAGCAAGATGTCAACCGGTGCTGCCATCAGATCCAGCCACGCAATTAGAGGCGTCTTGGAAAACAGTAAGGTTGACATCTAGGTTGGCATGTAACCTGCACAATTCTCAAGGTCAGCCTTCTTGTTGTTGTTATTGTTGTTGCTGGATTTACATTTTTTAAAATTTTATTTGTTTTTGTCAATGATGCTGCTTTAATTTGTGGAGCACTGGCTGACATGGTCATAGTTTCAGAGATCCTTTAAAAAATTCTTTATCTGATCATGATTCATAACATTGTTAAGGTACTTTCAGACTTTCCCTCAAGTCCATCCAGGAAGAGGGAGTATGGGAGTATGTGTGTGTGTTGAGGCAGGAGGGAGAGAAGCAAAGAAAGAAGCACGAGGGAAAGTGAGATTGCCATAAACTTAAAACCAATTTACAGAAAGGCATCTGATGTATTTTCTGAATAAGGCCTTGATCAGGGTAACCAATTCTACACTGCCCATAAATAAAGGAGTCTCTTTAAATTAACATTTCCAGTATCAATGAACAGTCCAGAAATCCTCATTTCAAGCGCTCGATGAGTCCCTGTGTGAGTCCAAGGTGCAGAAGCTGTGTGCGGGAGAGGTTTGCTAGGTTGGGGAAGGCTGCAAGCAGCTTCTCCCATGCCAGTTCCAGCAGGCTCGGCACCACCAGCCAGATCTTAAACAGTGACCCAGTCCGTTTGTTTTCATGGATGTTCACCACTCCTCCATGAATGTACATGCAACCAGCCTATGAACAGACGGCAGTCAAAAGAGGACAAATTCAAATGGGAG
Source organism: Panthera uncia (assembly GCF_023721935.1). Lineage (NCBI taxonomy): Eukaryota > Metazoa > Chordata > Mammalia > Carnivora > Felidae > Panthera > Panthera uncia. The sequence goes on along the minus strand of NC_064816.1, from coordinate 140,944,822 downwards.
AGAAGCAGATAACTTAGGCTGAAGAGTCAGCGACAAAATGCACAGTAGGCCAAATGGAGACGGGGCAAAACAAAAAGAATTTCTCACTGATCCCAACATAGTGCAGAGATCAAGAGGCGTTTAAATAATAAATGAGTTTACTAGGGGAAAACTGTAGCTTTTTTCTTTGTTTTTTTTTTACTTCAACGAACATTAAAGTAACATTATATTAAGTATTCATTGTGCCAAATACTAGGAACACAAAGATGAAAATAAAGGTCTTTGCCTTGAGAAACTGGTGGGATCTTTAAGAACAAGGCATCGGGGGGATAGAGCTATCCTGCCCTTCCAGAAAACACCTTTTATGTCACTGCAGGGGCCTAAATGCCATGCACAGCATTTCTTTTATATTTATGCTGCTCTTTTAAACTGTGTATGATGGCTTTTCTCCCCTCTTCTCAGAAGAAGGGCTGGCTTTGTCTTGAAGAAAGTTTTAGAAACACATTCTTTATCCAAGGTTGGTAACATCAGAATCTTTTTTTCTCGCTAATATCACTGTAAAGACTTATCATCTGCAACTATGTAAGGAAGATATGAAAACAAGAACTTACTGGTGTAACAGCTGCACAGTGAAAATAAACTGGCTCTGGCATGGTAGCTGGGAGCTTCACCCATTGAAAAGTCTGCAGATTCAGCTTCCAGATGTCTCCCAGGATCACTTCTCCATTATAGCCCCCACAAATAAACACGTCTATCAAGAAGAGAGAGACCCATGATCACACCAAAGAAAAGAGTCACGGCCACAGCGTGTTTTGTAGATCACCTGGCAGGCTGACAGGGGACAAGTTCAGTGGATTCCCCCCTACTACAGACGGCTCTAGCCGGGTGGTCCTCCCCTGCTGCTGTCTTGTCCCTTGCTAAAGTATGGATACTATGCTGGGATCTTTGCTAAGGCTAAGGATGCAGCAAGCCTCTATGCAGGCCTCGTGTCTGGGTCCTCAAATTCAAATACCTGTAGGCACAGGAAGTGAATGAATGAGAAGGTCCAGGGAAAATACACAAACAGGAGATCCAGGGAAACAAATAAGAAGAGTGCACATGCCCTGCACCAGCTGACTGACACCATGTAGAGCTTAAGGTCAGCAACTGCCAGATCTGTTTTTATAAGAGAAGCTGGAAATCTGGATTTTTTTTTTAAGTGAAACACTTCGATTCTAATCCAAAAAAATTGCATACACATGTGAGCCAGACAAAACATAACTGCAGGTCACCAGTTTACAAATTCTTCTTTTAAATAATGCTCTGGAAAGGATGGACACCTATCTGCCCATAGAGACAGATGTCTTCTATGTAGACATTTAACCTGAGGAGAAACATTCACTGCAATGTTCAGTTTGGGGGCAGAAAAAGTAGTTCTTACAAATTTTCTTTAGCCAAAAGAGGATAGTTTGAAGCCCCATTGGATAAACAGTTTTTTAAGTTCTTTAAACCTTCTCCAAAATCAAAGGTCTTTCTTTTTTTTTTTTTTTTTTTTTTACCGTCGTCATTGCTTTGTTTTTGTAAAATTAGACAGTTATAACTGGACGACTTGTAACAAAGTCTACATAAACATTCATACTAAATGCCCCAAACTAAGGCTGAACTCCACTAGTATACTGCCTGGCCTCAACGAATCAAATGAATAGATGTCTTAATTCAGGTCTAGATCAGGTTTAAGCCAATACTTAATTAAACTACAAAATACACCGGAAACTTTTTGGCCTAAGATTCAAGAAAAGTTCAGCTCCAAAGCAAGGTACAGCTTTGCTTCTTCCAGAGGCAAAGCCGAACGATGCCACTATCTATAAATCCTACCGAGAAAGCAGGAGCATAATAAAATGTACCTCTGTATTAGAGATGGCAGCATGATCCTAGTGAAATCCAAACAAAACTGCCGAAAGGATACAGGCTATCAAATTCATTTACACACACCTTCCTCCCAGGGAAAATGGAAGGGGGTATACCAAACGATAAAGTAAGTTGTAAATTAAAAGACAGGAGGGTTGTCCAAAGAGGAGTCATTTATCACACTCGGATGAAGTAGCCTCAGCTGCTTTCTGAAGCCACACAATGCCTCTGTTGTAATACGGCCAAAGAGTGAGCCAAGAGTCCTATTTGGCATCTGACAGAACACAGAATAAACTTTAGAAAATACCACTCTGAAGGACTCATTGTAATTTTAATACTTTGCCCACCAAGGTGTCCATTTTGTATGTCAAGATTGTTAGTATCACCCACCACAGCCACAGACACTGGTTGGGGGGAGGTGCTGAAAGGTCAGGTGGTGTAATAGAAGCTTACTTATCACCAATTTTTGAGTTCTCTGGTAACTGAGGGAACCCAAACACCCCACTAGGTTACTGGATGAAAACTGCTGAGAGAACCATAATTTTATGGGTTTCCCTTTAAGTTTAAACTATAAGAAGTAGACTCTTCTCAAAGTTATGCCCCCTTTAAGGAACTATTATTAAGAAATAAGACATTCTCAGAGCACCTGGGTGGCTCAGTCAGTTGAGCATATTTATTCTGGCTGGGGTCATGATCTCACGGTTCAGGAGATTGAGCCCCACATCGGGCTCTGTGCTGACAGCATGGAGCTTGCTTGGGATTCTTCTCTCTCTCTCATCATTTCTCTCTGCCCCTCCCCCACTCACGCACTCTCACTCACCCTCTCAAAATAAATAAATAAACATAAAAAAAAGAAGACGTTCTTGGCATATACGATTACAAAAATGAAACTAGAATGTTCTTTAGAACACTTACCATTTTTTATTTGAACGCAACTGTGACATCTTCGGGCTGCAGGAAAACCTGCCAAACACATGAACACAAATAACCCATTATCCACAGAAAGAATAGAATAACGGTGATGTGCCACGGTGAAAGACATCCTATGAGTCACTTACTTAAAACAACCCCTTTGTTGCATTAAGCAATCATTGATTAGTCCTTCCAACCCTTCCTTTTTTCACATTAAATTAAAGCCATCGGAGTCCCATCATAACTACAATGCTCAGGTGCCAGGGGAACAAAACGGGGTTACTAATGGCCTTCCCAAGCCCTTATGCCCACAAAAAACAAGCGGACCTTGATTCAAAGTGCCTGCTTCCTAACCCATCCACATTTCCCTATTTCCACAGAACTCAACAATCCCCATTAAAAGTCTCTGCACAGTTGCGGAGGAAGCATAATTGGGCTAAGGAATAAAATAAGTTATAATACCAGTACAACAGATATTATACTTGTCATATAACTCAATAAAAGCACTTTTTCTCTTCTAAAATAAGTAAAAATATAAAGCATAGTTATTAAAGAAAAATGAATCAGTAATTTAAATTTACCTATTTTTTCGTGGGGTTTTGTGGCAATTTCCTCCCATGCATTCGTTTCAAGGTTGTATGCATGGATCTTGGGGAGAAAAAGAGAAGATACACACACATAAATAACTTTAGCTAGCCTGAAAACTGCAATTTTTTAAATTTATTTTTTATTTTTTTAGAGAAAGAGTGTGTAAGCGGAGGAGAGGGGCAAAGGGAGAGAGAGAGAATCTTAAGAAGGCTCTGTGCTAAGCGCAGAGCCTGATGTGGGGCTCGATCCTGGGATCATGACCTGAGCTGAAATGAAGAGTCAGACACTTAACCGACTGAGCCACCCAGGCACCCCTGAAAACTGAATTTTTAACAACAACCTGTAATAAACATGTATTCTTGGTTGAAAAGTCTTCGTTTCTTTTGCTTTTCTCTGATTTTCCTTAATATTAAGGCAAAAAACATTAAATGAAGCAGTTGAAAACTAGCAGATATAGGACTCCAATTTTTTAAAATCACAGAAAAAAAACGAAGTAAAAAAGTTGGAATTCTACAACTACCACATTTTTCACAACGAACGTGTGTATCATTTTTTTATACCAGAAAAAAGCAACTGTTCATAAGAAAATATGAGAATGCAGTTTTGACAAAACTTGAAAAAGATCAATAAGGTTCCAAAGCAGAGCAGGAGCTCTGTAGCCTAATCTAGATCTTCCCTGGGAGATGTGCATTTAGAAATGCCATAGGAATGGATGAATAAAAACCTTCAGAGTACAGCTTTCTAAAGTGAGTGATGCAGAGCCCTAAAAATACTGTTCTTTTTAGACATCTCACTGATGATGAGAGACATTCTGTGGGACATTCTGAGCAACGTGGCTCCAGTTCTCATCGGTTTCTCCATTTAAGCTACTGTGTCCTCCTTTTGGTCTCTTTCCTCATCCAGTTTGTGCCAGGATTCATTTTCATGTGTTTTTAGTGTGTGATCACTACAACTGTCGACTGGAAAGTGTAACAGAGGCATAGTTCGGCCTTCTGTTACGACGAGCAGGTAACACACAACAGGTGTTAATGAAGAACCTGTCCAGAAATCTAAATATCTACAGTAACAGAATTATCTTGCTTGGTATGAAACATGCCTCTTCCTATCCTTCTCTCTCTGTCTCTCATTATTATTATTTTTAAATATACCTTGTTTAAGGAATAAGCTGTCCAGGAAGTACCACCTCCCAAGATGTAAATCCTCTGCCCATCATGTGCAATTTCATGTCTGTATCTGAAAATACACAATAAAATCCATTTATAATAAAGTGAAAAATTATCTACCTAAGATTTAGCTACAGGATATTTTTATTGGATAATTATTCACAGTAAATTATAGAATATATATACAATGGATTAGTATGCTCCAATAAGAAAGTAGGTGTAGACGATGGTTAATATATTGGAAACTTCTTTTCGTGTCATTAACTAAAAAAAAAATGCTCTCATGTAAGAGCAGATAGGCTATAATCTCATTAAAAATTTATAGTTACACAAATATGCACAGAAAAGGACTACAGAGATACATCCAAAATGTTAACCCTGGTTATCCCTAGATTTAGGTTTTGCTTTTTTATTTTCTTCATTTTGCTTATCTGTATTTTCCAGATTTTCTAAAAAGTGATCTGTCTACATTTCATTAGAAACCCTAGACTATGCGCTTTTAAATGAAGATACTTATTTAATAGATACAAAGATATCAGAAAAATTACGCTACTCAGAACTGTGAATATGATGTGAAACACCTACCAGAACTTTCATCCAAGCAGTCTAGCTAGAAGCTGAAACAATTTATAATATGTCCATAAAATGATTCAAGAAGGCAACCATGTGAAAATGCTTTGAAAACTTAATCTATTTCCTCCTTTCCCTGAAGGCCCTGGTGCTGATAAAATAAATTACATCAAAATTATTCCAGTAGCGGTCCACCTCCCAAGTCCTCACACGGTAGTTCTACAATCATCAGCCCACTGACATACTGCAATAAAGTCTTCCTTAGCACCTCTATGCTATTTTGTTTAAAGGAAACAGAGTTAACTGCATTCATCTGAACAGAGTGAATAAAAAAATGTTTACTGTCTTTGCATTTAATATGTATTTTTTTAAGTTTATTCATGTAAGTAATCACTACACCCAACATGGGGCTTGTACGCACAGCCCTAAGACCAAGACTTGTGTGCTCTTCTGAGCCAGCCACGTGCCCCCACTGTCTTTACTTTTAAACAGGAGGGGAAGAAATTAAGTTTTTCATAGAGCTTACTGCTAAGAGGCAACTCCTATCAGGAAAGAAAAGTGAAAGGCCTACACCTGTTCCTAGAAGGCAACTAGGAGCACCATGTGATGTTTGCGTGCTTAACAGGGCACTTAAAATCAGTGGCCTCCCTCCTCCTTTCCACCCATCCATCCGATCAACATTCATTGAGTATTACTATGGGAACTGATGCCACGGGCACTGCGCCTTCTTCTGGGTATACAGCTGCGAGCAAATGAGCCAAAGAACCCTAATATGCAAGTTAAGAAGGGAAATCAAAAAAGTAACTAGAAAGTAATTGTTTTGTCTGTAATATGGTATTTAATTACAATTGCTACCATTGGTTTCTTCTTCAAAGTGTTACTATCTTCTTAATGCAGAAAAACTGAGGTATAAAAGAAAATAACATGAGGAAAAAATCTATAGTTAATGGAGAAATAGCACTCCTTAACCAGAAGACCTTTCTTTAATGCTGAACTGGGATCTACCAGCCAGTTAGCTATTTTAACCAGGCTTTAAGAATTTTCTTTAAACCATATATTACCAATATTCTGAATAAAGTCAAATCTTAGCAAGAAAGAATAAATATGCTTTAATCCTAGAACCTTACCTCTCTTCTGGCAGATCACAGGATAGGTTGTTTGGTTTCAGTTGTGTCCACTCTCTGGTATTGAGATCTAATTTGTGCAGATCTGTGCTATAAATATAGCCAGTTGTCCCTCCAAAAACATAAAGGGAGCCATTGATGATCGCCATGGCCTGGAAAACAAGGAAATGTGAACACCACTGACTCATGAACACTTTGTTAAAGAATGTAAACTTACTAAATACCCCAAAATCAGACTTTATGAAATTCTTTTGTACTTTTTAACCTTCTAGAATATCAGACGTTTAAAGGATTAAAGATTTTAGAGAACCCAGAGATTACTTTTAGAAAGGTAGAGCTTTGCTCAACTGGAAAGCAGTCCTACCTAGATAGGCAAGAGGACTGGATGTTCCTTACGGGTCTTAGCCAACCCAAGAATGTATACATCGGGGGCATTAGCATTTCCATGCAAAGCTGCTTCTCTTTCTAAGCAGTATGAAGAAAACTGCTCTAAGAAGAAGAAGCAGATATGAAAATAAGCCACCAGAACTCCTTAAGTAAAATGTCTAGAGTTAGCAGTCATAAAACTTCACATTTTCCACCAGATTCTTCTTTAGCATAAGCTCAGCTTTTGTTACGATCATGTTATCAGAGTTTAAATGCCTCCTGTGGTGGGACAGAGTTATCTAGGGTGTGCCTCTACACATAGCTCAGAAGGGAGGTATTTACCAGTACGAAAGCTGGCCAGCTAAACAAGAAGCCAAAGCTTAGCTGTTTTAAGCTTAGTCCATTACTTTCAAAGGGTCTCTGATGCTGGTAGGTCGCACCCTATCTTTTTGGATATAACTTTTCAAACCTAGGATTTGAAGCACGGCAATGTAACTAGAAACTCATCTCCACATAATCTGTGTTTTAGCTCAGATTAGTCTTATAAAAGTCTTGTACCAAAGTGCGGAGATCACCTCCTCTACTAACTTAGGTTAGAAAGCTCTCCACAGAATCGCATTGTTCTAAAGGTGGCAGCGTGCAGACCATACGTACAGCCCAATCTCTCACTGGAGGTGGGGGTGGGGATGTGGTGGGTCCTGACACTGAAAAATACTTCCGTATAGATCTAGATCACGATGCCCAATTGGACTAGAAACAAAGAGTGAGGGAAAAAAAGGAAGGGAGAAGGCGAGCAACCAGATTTATAAATTACAACTTCGTATCACAACTGAAAAATCAAGTATTAACCCCAGTGAATTTATTCTCTGTTAAAAACATGGAAATAATTATTCTGACATTGTCCCCCAAACTAGAAAAATCTGCAGAAATACATCCACCGTGACTGGCCACAGATTGGTACCTGTCCATATATACGACTGGGTTTCTTCCCACGACAGCTAAGTAAAGCCCATCTCTTATACTTCACGTTACACACGTGGACATCGTTGCCGTTGCTCTCGCCAAATGGGATGCCTGTACCTCCGAATACCAACAGGTTGTTTCCATGCAGCACAACTGGGGAAGGAGAAGCACAAATTCCATTTACGTACTGGCTACCTGTAGTATGTTCCCACATAAACCCAGAATCGCTGAGAAACTGGGGGAAAAAAAAAAAAAAGCCTGCTTTAATGCTCTCAGAAGATAGACCAAACCACTGACATCTAACTAATACAAAGTACTGCAGAAAAAGGTTTAATTCACACTCTATGGACTGTGTCATGTAGCCAGCTCATTGTTAGGTGTGTGACATGTATTCAATGCGTATTTGTGGAGTTCATGAAACACTGTGGATAATAATACTAAATGACATGAACCACTGCGGCTCAAGGCGGTTCAAGTACGCAGCAAAGCAGAGGAACATGAAGTATTATCTTTGTCTTAGCAAAGGCCCAGCAGGGCTCTGGATGAAGGGATAAAATGATCATTCTGTTTTTGCCAGGGGAATGAATGATCTCTACATTTTAAATTATGGTTTCTGTCACCTTAATCCTCCACCAGATAAAAAGAAACACCAATATCCTGCTGGTAACTTTGGTGTTCTTCTCTAGATCTCTTCTGTTCCTGCCGCCACCACACACACACACACACACACACACACACACACACACACACATTCTTTCTCTCTGATGACAAATGCTCCCAAAATAGTGCTACTGTATTATTTCAATGGCATTTCTTTTCTAAAATCAATTATTCAGTTAATATAGAATAAGAATCAGCATGGGCTCTGAAGCCAGCTAGAGCTAGGTTTCAATTCTCATGTGACCTCAGGAAAGTTATTTAATCTCCAAATTAATCCTCACAACAGCCCTATGAGGTGGGAACTAATCTTATCTTCTCCATTTTTATAGCTGATGAAACAAGTGGAGAGTGGTTTAACCTTGTTGAACGTTTCCCAAAAAGAATCTTGCCAAGCTAGGATTCAATTCCAGGCAATCTAACTCCAGAGCCTGCACTCTTAGCCATTTCCTTAGGGCATCTCTGTAGCCTCAGTTTCTCTTTTTTTTTTCCCTTCCAAATTTTGATTTAAATTCTAGTTAGTTAACATATAGTATAATACTGGTTTTGGAATAGGATTTAGTGGTTCATCACTCACATATAACACCCAGTGCTCATCTCAACAAGTGCCCTCCTTAGTACCCATCACCCATCTCGTCCACCCCCCTCACTCACCTCCCTCCATCAACCCTGTTTGTTTTCTATCATTAGGAGTCTCTTGTGATTTACTTCCCTCTTTTCCCCTGCTTCCCATATGTTCATCTGTTTTGCTTCCTAAATTCTACATGAGTGAAATCATATGGTATCTGTCTTTCTCTGACTTATTTCATTTAGTATAATATACTCTAGCTCCATCCACGTCATTGCAAATGACAAGATTTCATTCTTTTTGATGGCTGAGTGATATTCCAGTGTGTGTGTGTGTGTGTGTGTGTGTGTGTGTGTGTGTATACCACATCTTGTTTACCCATTTATCAGTCGATGGACATACCTGGGCTCTTTCCACTCAGTTTCTCATTTGTACAATGGCAGTAATTCTAGTTTGTGCATTACGTAGACGTCATTAGGTAAACAGATACTACACGTGAAGTACTTTGTTCAGAAGCTATCATTGCCATTATAAGCCCCATCTGTTGATCTTCTACTACATTGTGCTTAGCATACATACATATATATGAAACTTTATACTGAACCCTCTGAGATATTACTAATCCCAGTTTACAGGTAAGGAACTTGACGCTAAAACTCATCAAGCAAGCAAATGGTACACAGCTAGATTTAAACTCAGGACTATCCAACTGCCAAGTGATTCTGAATCACCATGCTATAGTATTACCATAGTGAAAAGTCTACCCATTAACAGGGTTTAATCATATTACAGTATTATTATAAATTATGAACAAAAAACACTCGGCACTGAACCTGTTCTCACAGACATTGCTTAATTATGAAAGAGTCAAAAGTTCAGGACGGCTTGCACTCACGTGACATAGATGCCAATTCCCGGGGCATGTAGCCATCTGTGCCCATCTGGTGCCATACTCCTGTAGCAAAATGATACCTCCAAAGCTCCCTGAAGAGAGGATAGTCTTCATTATCTGGCCCTCCAGATTCATCGTAATCTGGGTTATAACCTCCAAACACATAGAGGTTGGTATTATCTGCCACACAACGATGTCCACTTCGTGCTGGTGGAGGTCTGTGGCCTAGGAAAGAAGAGGACAGTCTTCCACAGATGGCCAAGCAGATTAAAAACACAAACAAAATTTGGTCATAATCATTTTAGCTTTAAGAGGGGATGGGGAAGATTTATAACGTGGATTTACTTTTTATTTGCTTAGGTTATTTTAGACATTCGCACATACTACTTAAGATAATTTTAAGGAGCTAGTCTCCATTTCTATTTCATACAACTACTTTCAGATTTTGGAAACTGTAAAAAAATTTTTTTCCAAGGGAGGAAAAATAGCATTATAAACTCAAGAAAATGGCTGACAACTTGAAATTTGCAAGAGAAGGAGGAGGGGTTTAATAATCCAAAAGCTAACAGGACAAATTTTCTTATTGCCTTAGAGGAGAACAAAAACACAGGCCAACTAAATTAAACTGAAAATATTAGAGAACTACATAAATATAATCACAAATGTGAATGAGTCATGTATAAATAAAAATACACACACATAAAACCTATGATTTGTCCACAGTATATAATTACACACTTAAAAAGAAAACTGGCTTTCAAAGAGTTATAGCAAAATTTAGAATTTAAATCCCACTCCAGACATTATGGCAGTCAACAAAAAATATCCTTATACTTATCTCAAAGAGCATCTTTCACCCTATTAAGAGCTTTACTAAGGAAAGCTATTTCTACAATTGATATTTGAAAGCTTTCTGAAGCTTTCTGTAATTGCTGAAATTATATCACCTAGTTCACTAAAAACGACTTCACAATTATTTTAGAGTAAAAAAAACCTAAAATTTTATATGGTTTCTATTATCCTTACAATTGTTTATACAAGTCTACACAAACCCTTACATAGCTATAGAACCAAAGATGCTTAAATAACATATTGGATAGAATAAGAAGCTACTATAGTTGTCTGTTACCTTAAGGACTTATCTAATTTCTTATATTAGGAACAGGCACTAGTATAATGTTAATTAATATTTAGGACGATGCTAGGCACCTAACAAACTTCTGTCATATAAAAAAACATTTATTATCAACCTAACATAAGCCTTATATATATATATTCTTAATCAAAATCCCACTTCCTAAGGTATAGTTTTAAATAAGAACTGAAAAGAAATTGCACAGATCTAAGAGAAACTAAAAACTAATGAACCATGAATCACCGAATCACTCAACTCCGACCTGTTAGTCCTGCTTGAGAATCTTTGATGGTGCCTTCCTGTTCAAGTACGGAGTGTTCAACTAGTGATTTAGGGCCTCTGATGACCTCACTTTGTCCTGATCTCTCACACTCCTGCCTGTTTAAGTTTGTCTCCCTGCTTGGAAAGGCGAGTGCTTCCCTTAGACCTTGGCCTGGCCTCCTACCCTTCAATGCCTACTTGTGGAAATGCCTCCAAGTCCAGCCCTTACAGCTTTCTCACCAATAAAACCCTAGGGCCCTTACAGTTCAGCACCCTACAATTCAAATGATAGGATATGCACTTTCTATAAGATTATGTAAACACATGAATATATTAGGCAATCTAGAATCAGTTAGAAAATTGACTCATGAGCCGTGATTTACCTCAAGTGAAGAACTCAATTTCTCTTTCTAGGAATCTTGAAATACAGAAAGTGTGGTGTGGAAGAAACAGCAAAGGCTCCTACAAATATCTAGATTTGAATCCAGGTTTTTTTCTAACTGCTACCTTGAGCAAGTCACTGACCCTCACTGAGTCTCAGCTTCCTCATCTGCATAAGGGGATATTATTCTTGTACCTCACAGATTTTTCATACTGCTATTAAAATGTTTATTAATAAAGTTTTATTTTAATGTTTATTTATTTTTGAGAGAGAGAGACAGAATGCACACGAGCAGGGGAGGGGCAGAGAGAGAGGGAGACACGGAACCTGAAGCAGGCTCCAGGCTCCGAGCTGTCAGCACAGAGCTTGACGTGGGGCTCGAACTCATGAACTGTGAAATCATGACCTGAAGTCGGGCACAACTGACTGAGCCACCCCGGTGCCCCTAAAATGTTTATTGGTTTAGATATGAATCTTCAACGTATCTGCAAGCTATTTGAAGAGAGAGAAATGTACTTGTATTCATCTTTCTAGCACCAAGCCTAAGGCACACAGAAAACACTAAACAAAAACTTACAAATTTAATTCTTCTCTACTCATTTTGTTAATGGGTTTTCTCCTCCAAATAGGTTATAAGCTCCTCAAGGGGAAAGGTCATGTGTAACAATTATTCCGTACTACCTCCAACACCTAAAACAGCTGGAGATATTTAAGGCACTAGAAGTTTCACTGATTTTAAGTCAGAGTAAACAATGACAGGGACGCTCAAAACAGTCCAGCTCTCAGTGGACTTTGATATAATTATACTTAAGAGATATACGATTTGGGGGGCAGGAGTTGGGTTACACAACGGTCTTCTCAAAATATAAATGTTTCTAAAAATTAGTGAGACAAATTTAGGGGCACCTGGGTGGCTCAGTCGCCCGAAGTCCGACTTCGGCTCAGATCGTGATCTCACAGTTCATGAGTTCAAGCCCCACACTGGGCTCACAGCTGTCGGCACAGAGCCAGCCTCAGGTCCTCTGTTTCCTTCTGTCTCTGCCCCTCCCCTGCTTGTTCTCTCTCTCTGTCTCAAAAATAAATAGTACTTATTAAAAATAAATATTTATTGAAAATATGTATATTTTAAAAATATATAAATAAATAAAAATTAGTGAGGCAAATTTAAAGAAAAAACAGAATTGCCGTGGTCAGCAGATGGGAACTCTAAGAATCTCTATACCGTCACTCACTTTTATTACCTGCAGTCAACAGACAATTTTTTAAAACTGTTTTTGGACAGAAAGGACATACAGTCTATTCTAGGATTTTCTCTAAATGGCTGTACAGCAGATACTCCATTATAAGTTTATTGGCAACTATTTTTGTGACAACTATAACTCAAATGTATGAAAGGTTGAGGAGTTAGTGAAAAGACAGTTTTAGATTTATCCACTCGTTCATTAAGCCAAAAATATTATCAGATACTTGCTATGTACCAGGTACTGTGTAAGATGCTGGGGATACAGTGATAGAGAATGGAGACACCATAACCATTTCTGTCCTTTAGAGCTTGTAAAGGCTAGTCCTACACTGTCCAATGCAGTAGCCACTAGTCATATATTAATGTTGAGCATTAATTAAATCAATCAATCAATTAATTAATCAATCAACATTAATGTTGAAATGAGGATGGTCCAAACTGAGATATGTTCTAAATGTAAAATGCCCACTGGATTTCAAAGACTTAATACCCAAAAATGAATGTAAAATTACAAATTTTCGTATTGAATACATGTTGAAAAATTTTTTATATCCTGAGTTAAATAAAAGTATTATTAAAATTAATGTTGCCTGCCTTTTACATTTTTTTTTTTTTGCTTTGAAATTTAGAAACAAATTTTATTTAAGATCTGAAATACAATTCCTAAAATATCAACTTCTCCAGAAAACCGTGGCTACACAATAATGCATTGCCTCTATCATGTTAGAACGTGCATTAGACTCAAATACAAAAACCATGAAACAAACCACCATCCTTCAACAATTTGAGCAGAGAGAGAATGCCTAAGGAACAACATCGATGGACTTGCAGAGGATGGGCTGTTTTACTTCAAGCACCATAAAAAAAAAAATTAAAAAAAAATTAAAAAAAAAAGAGCACAAATGGCCTTTTACATTTTTAATGTGGCTACTAGAAATTTTTAAATGTTGTGGTTCACGTAACATTTCTATTGAACAGGGCTGGTCTAACTCAATTGCTGGCTTTTGTAAGTAATTTCATTATCTATGCAAATTAGACTGTTGGGTAAAGAGCATCTGATCAATTTTTGATAAATATTAAACATCCTGTCAAGAAGTCTGATAGCCGGGAGTGAAGAGGTTACTCTTCTTTCTCTTTGGTCAGTAACTAGAGATTTCTTTGTACATATTTATAGCCCAAGAGTGACTAACATATCAGAAAGTCAAATTTTATTTTGCATAAATCATGGGAGTTTGTCAGGGATAATGTCATGGAGACTAAGCATTGATTTTCATTATGTGGGATATAGCATAGGCTGATCAACTTGACCGAAATAAAATCAGGTTTTAGATTGTTAAATAGTTCTCTGAATCCTCCCCCAAATTCTCCACGTGTAAATCCCACCTTCCTAAAAATGACCTGCTACTATTAAAATCACCCAGAGAACTAGGTTACCTGATTCAGGAACTTCCACTAGAAAATGTAAAAAACTCCAATGTGAACTTGTGTGCGGAGGTGAACTTCTAATATCCAGAAGGCAACCTCCAGCTAAGGCAGTGTGCACCTACGATGTCCGAGCCATCTTCTCTTCTGTGTGCTCACCCTGTCACAACAACTTGCTGTTTACCCCAGGGACTAAGCAGGAGCTTATGGTAACCAGGGAAATGGGCTTTAGTTTCCAGCCTAGAGGAAGGAAGAAGCTAGCTGTCCCCCATGAGGGGATAGATGATTAGGTTGCTGCTGTTTTCACCATTACAATATTGTAACAAAGCTTCCGTTATGTATATTGAGATGCAAATGTCCCAGTATTTCTGGGTCAAAGGAATATATGCTTTGATCTGTTACAGATGCAATGTTGTCATAGAGCCATACTGCTCTCCAAAAAGACTGGAACAATTTACACTCCAGCAATGATTTCCGGAAGTGCCTATTCATGCTGTCTTCAACCTCTTTCATTTGTGCCCATCAGAATGGTGCAAATTGGTGTCAGGTAATTTGTATTTCCCTGATTTTTACTAGTTCACATGTTTATCAGCCCATTTTATTTCTTCTTTGGGGAACTGCCTGATCACATCTCTTGCCTACTTTTCCATCTACTGAGTTTTCTTCTCACAGGTTTATAGAGATTATTATATTTCTTTCTTCCAGCCTGCTACTTGTCTCAATTTTGTTTATGGTATCTTTTAACAGATGGAAGTTTTCGTCTGAATCTTTCAATCTTTTCTTCTAAGGTTTCTTTGCAAAAAGAAAAAGAAACAAGGCTGCTCTGTATCTCATTTATTTCTAAATCATTATAAAATTATAAAAAATTCCCACTTACTTCTAGTAATTTTATAGTTTTGACTTTTTATATTCAGAACCTGAATACATCCAGAACTTATTTTTGTGTATTATATGAGGTAGGGCTCTAACTGTTCCTCTCAAATGGATAGGCTGTTGCCCCCAAACCATTTATGGAAAGCCACCTCTTCTATACTGAATCGAAATATCACCTTTATCAGACACGAAATTGACATGTTCTAGAGTAGAATCAGGAAAATCCCAATTATCCAGGTCTAATCACAAATTTAGACACAAAATCGATTACTCTTTAAGAATGCACACAATCAATACAAAGCAAAACCACAAAATCTTAATGGCAAAAGCTTGCAAATAAAATAGCATATTAACATTTATTGCTTAATAAGTCTATTACTTACAAGATGTAGCCACCTCTAAATGTTCTATCAAATATGTGTGGGGAGGCCATTAAAAAAATAAGAACTTTTACCGCTAAAAGTATTAGCTGGTTATAAATATCAAATAGCTAAAGGATAAATTGTTTAACTGGTCACTTTTTTCCAAATGTGAAGCTTTCCATTACCTCTGCCGGAGAAGACAGGTCTTCTGTTGTACACCTGGAAACCTGACAGGAAATCCAAGGAAGACTGAGCCAGCTAGCTCCCGCCCCTGACCAGCAACCAGACCTTTTTACTACTCCCAGAGTCCAAGCTGCTCAGGCAAAAGCAACCCATTCATATCAGCATGCAATATCACTTAGTTGTGTAAGCATTTCCTACCAAAGAGACTCTATGCCCTATACGAGATGTGTATGTAAATATTTGGCTTCTCAGGGCAGAGTAATCTTTAGCGTCTAAGATGGCAGCAATAAAATAAATTCGCTTTGACAGGTTCTGGTGTTATCATGAGTTAGTTTCAAGTGCTGAGCACAGCATACTTGAGACAGCAGTCACACTGTTCTAGGGATCAGTGGCCATGGGCTTCTGGGATCTGTTCAATTCCACTGTCTATTCCTATACCATTATCACACTGTCTTAATTATGTTAGCTTTGAAGTATCAATCGACATCTAGTAGGAAATTCCCTTTTGTGTTACTTTTTCATAAACCTCTTGGCTGTTCTTCTCCATTACTCATGTAATGAATTTTGAAATCAGTTTGTTAAAAACCTATAAGAAGTTCTTTGGTATAAGACACCATCTTATACAGATGATCAAAGTTAACGGGGTCATAATGGGACAAATCAACACCATGTGCAATGAGACAAGCACAGCATTACTTCAGAGTATTCCTACCAAAAATGCATTAAGCTGAATGTAAGGGACACTGCACAATGTAACTGGTGTTTACTGTTCAAAAATATCAACATCAAGGCTGAAGATGAGAACTGAACGCAACACGTGATCTGGGATTTTCTTTTACTAAAAAGGATATCATCGGAATAATTGGCAAAATCTGAAAATAAGGTCTGTAAATTAGACACTAGTGTTAATTTTATCCATTACTTATAGTTTCCTATTTTGTGTACGAGTCTGCAGTCAAAGAGACTACTTGTTTTTTAGGAAAAGACACAAGTATTTAGGGGCAAAGGGGCATGATGTCTGTAGCTTACCCTCAAAAACGGTTCAAACAAACAATATGCATGTATATGTATACATGTGTTATACATATAGAAAGGGGGGGGGATGGGCGAGGAGAGGAGAGAGAGAGAAGAGAGGGAATAGGATAAAGCAAATGTGATCAAATATTAACATTTGGAGAATCTGGGCAAAAGGGACAGAATTTTTTACCATTCTTGTAGCTTCTCTGTTGAATCTGAAATTATGTCATGAAGGAACATAATCTCTAGCCTTTTATCCTCATCTTGTTTGATAGTCATCAGTAGTTTCATTGTTTTTATTTCTAAGTACTTTACAAATTTCCATATAATTGTGACTAGATATCTCTTTTATTTTCTAATTTGTTGCTGTTACTGTATAGGAAAGTAATTTATCTTTGCAAGTTTAAATTTCATCCAGCCAACTGTCTGAACTCTGGTATTAGTTATCATTAATTATCTTGAATTTTACAGTAGACAATGATATATATGTTATTAATGACAACTTTCTGCTTTCTTTCCAATATATGTACCTTTAATTTTTTTCCTTGTCTTCTATTGTATTGGCTGAAACCTCCAGAATAAGGTTGAAGAGTGGAGATGATAGTAAGCATTTTTGTCTTATTTTTACTTTTTTTTTTTCAGTATATGAAGTTTATTGTCAAATTGGTTTCCATTATTTTTACTTTAATGAAGATATTGGTAATGTTTCACCATTATATATACTTGCGGCTGGTTTCTTTTTTAACAATTTTTTTTGAGAGAGCATGAGTGGGGGAGGAGCAGAGAGAGAGGGAGACAGAGGATCCAAAGTGGGCTCTGCACTGGCAGCAGAGAGCCTGATGTGGGGCTCAAACTTGCGAACTGCAAGATGATGACCTGAGCTGAACGAAGTCTGATGCTTAACTGACTGAGTGGGCCACCCAAGGTGCCCCTACAATTAACTGGGTTCTTATAGATAGCCTATCAATAAAATAAATTTTCCTTTTTTCTTGGATGCCTGCAAATGTTCCCTGTCAGGAATGGGTATGATTTTTTTAAATAAAATTTTTACTGAAATGTAACATAGAGAAAATTGCATAGGAGAGTACAGCTTGATGCATTTAACACTTAACAAAATGAACACACTGAGAATCAAAGTTTATAAAATGCTTTTTTTGATATCAAAAAAGCTTGTTTTCCCACTTTTCTGATTTTAT
Source organism: Panthera uncia (assembly GCF_023721935.1). NCBI lineage: Eukaryota > Metazoa > Chordata > Mammalia > Carnivora > Felidae > Panthera > Panthera uncia. Next base: position 140,927,079 of record NC_064816.1, on the reverse strand, counting down.
TGAAATAGTTAAGCTTTCTTATTTTCCTTTCCTTTTTTCCTAGGCAGATCTTCATCCTATAACCTCTAATAATTTTTAAAACCCACAAACTTTGGTTTTTCTAACAATATTAAGAATAAACCACATATGGAAAGGAAGCTGGCTATTAACAGCATTTACTTCTGCAGAGGGGAATAAAGTGGAGAATAAAGATATAAAGTAGGACCTTTGCTTTTTTAATTTAATCTCTTTCACTGTGAAATATAACACATGTACAGAACACATAAAACTATAAATGTGTAGCTTAACAAATTATCAAAAAGGCAATATGTAATCATCACCCAGGTCAAACTACTGAATACTGGCAGCGCTGAGACACCCCTTACCTGCTTCTTTTGGTCACAACTCCATCCATCCCACCTCCTTCACTTCTAGAGGAAATATATTTCCTGATTTTTATGGCAACTATTAAACTTGCTTTCTTTTAAAGGCTTTATCATACCTAAGTTTGCATTCCTAAACAGTATTGTTTATTTTGGCCTAAATTTGAATTGTATTTAAAAAAAAATTTTTTTTAATGTTATTTTTGAGACAGAGAGTAAGGAGGGGAGGGGCAGAGAGAGAGGGAGACACAGAATGCGAAGCAGGCTCCAGGCTCCGAGCTGTCAGCACAGAGCCTGATGTGGGGCTCAAACCCACAGACCGTGAGATCATGACCTGAGCCCGAGGTTGGACGCCTAACCGACTGAGCCACCCAGGTGCCCCTGAATTGTATTTTAATAGAATGATATATAGTATGTATTCTTTCTGGGCTCTTTCTTTCATAACTAAGTTTCTGAGATTCATGCATGTTGTTGGGGTGAATTAGTCTGTTCATCTCCATTGCCAAATAGTATTACTTTGTGTGAATATATACCATGATTTATCCACTCTATGTTGTGTGAATGGTGATTTGGGTTGTTTCAAATTAGTGGTTCTTAATGCTGCTATAAACATTTTTGTACAAGTTTTCAGGTGCACAGGGGTCAATGTTTGTAGGCTATAAATCTAGAAATGTAATTTCTGAGTCATAGTGTAAATCTTTACCTTTACTAGATAAGGCCTGTTTACAAAATAGTTGGTATTGTCAGTCTTTTTAATTTAGCAATTCCTAAAGGTTTGTAGACCTCTTTTCATCATGGTTTTAATATGCATTTGTCTCTGCGGTGCCTAGGTGGCTCAGTGGATCAAGCATCTGACCTCGGCTCAGGTCATGATCTCGCAGTCTATAAGTTCGAGCCCCGCGTCAGGCTCTGTGCTGACAGCTCTGAGCCTGGAGCCTGCTTTGGATTCTGTGTCTCCCTCTCTCTATGCCCCTCCCCGCTTACACACTCTTTCTCAAAACTAAACATTGAAAAAATATGCATTTGTCTCATTACCTTTTTTTATTTATTGACCAACTGGATTTTTCTTTGGGAAATGCCTGCTCAAGCTTTTAATACATTCTTCTATTGAGATGTCTATTTTCTTCTTACTAATCTGTTAAGTTTGTTATATATGCTTGAGATAAGGACGTTCACTTTTCACCCTCCTATGTACTTCCGTATTATTTGAGTTTTAATAAACCCATATTACACCTGTAAATTCTAAAACAAAAAATCAGATGATCTTAAGCAGTTTCACTTTCTCCTTACCCCCAATTTGTTTAAATCACCTGAAATGTCACAGAATGTTATTTACAGGTATATCTATCTATCCACACACACACACATAAACATGCACACATACACATATTTATATTATCCTGTTTTTAGTTACAGAATGTTGTATATATAACATATATACACACACATACATACACATACACTCATTTATATTATACTTCTACATTTTTATAAATCTTTTCTTAAAAATCAAACTAGGCTTCATAGCCCCTTTATCTGGACACAACTTTAAGTTTTACTGGTTTCTTTGCACACTGTTGCTTTCTATATCCAAATCTCCCTCTTTCTTGGATTTGTTTTCATTTTACTGGGAGTATCTCTTCAAAGTAATTTTCCAAAAAGGGTGTGTATGGTAAACTTTCAGAATTCTCATTTATTTTGACCCCCACATAAACATTAGTGAGGCTGGGTGCAGAGTTTCTGTTCAAAATAATTTTCTCTTAGAACACTGAAGCTACTTCTCTTCAAGCAAATCATGTTGCAGGTGAGAAATGCAACACCAGTCTTTCCATGTAAACTATTTTCTGTCTCTGGAATCATAAGGAGTCCACCCATGTACAGATAGAAGCTTTCGTTTGTGTTCTTCCTGCTTGTTCCTTGGTGGCCCCTTCATAGCCTCTTCATTTTAGGGAAATATTCTCCATTTCTTTATTTTCTCCCTTCCATTGTCTGATCTTTCCTTCTGTAACTCTACAAAATGAATATTGACCACTTAGATTTGTCCCGACAGTATGAGTTTCTCTCATGTATTTTCTCTTTTGGTCTTCTTGCCTTATGGTCTCTACATTTCCTCCTTTATTTTTGTAAAAATTGGTCTTAAGACTATTACTGACCACTCCAACTGCATTTTTCTTTCAGCAATCGAGACTTCAACACAGAGGTGCCTGAGTGGCTCAGTCAGGTAAGTGGCCAACTCTTGATTTCAGCTCAGGTCATGATCTCATGGTTCGTGAGATCGAGCCTCATGTCAGGCTCTGTGCTGACAGAGAGTAGAGCCTGCTTGGGATTTTCTTTCTCCCTCTTTCTGCCCCATGCTTGCATGTGCTTGCTCTCTCTCTCTCTCTCTCTCTCTCTCTCAAAATAAATAAATATAAACATTTTTTAAAAAGACTTCAACACAGAACTAATTCTTTAATCATTCCTTTTTCTCACGGCAGTTGGTTTTTAATTTATGGGCCCAATTCACTCTTGATTCTGAGGAAACCTCCTATGATCAGAACTTCCTAAAGTTCCATTCTGCTTCCTCATTATCTCTGTTTTTCCCACGTCAGCTATTTGTTCATCTTAGTCATCCTCTTTCAAGGTTAGTCTCCTGCAAATGTCTGATGGGCCTGGATCACCTATTTATATTAGTAAGTGAAGGACCACATGGGTTAGTGACTGTAAGAGGCATGGGTTTCCTCAACAGTTGTATTACTCTGTCTCCAAGACTCCAAATGAGAGGTCTCTTTCACTGTGGGTCTCTGCAGGTAAGTGGTGCAGTGGAGGTACACTGACAGACAGGTTTCCCTTTCGAAAGAAGCTGAGAAAAGGTAAGCAGTTTTGCCTCAGGATTGCCAGAATAAGGCCGTATTTTGACGGTAGGGTCCTTTAATGTACGTCAATCCCGGATTGAGTTCCCTTTCTTTTCCTGCTCCTGTTCCATCCTCCTCACCCATCTATTGTGGAGGCACACTACCTAAAGCTCTGCTTTGTGCTCCCACTCTCTCTCCAGTCCAAGTCCATGGGAACAGGGCCTGCTCAACCATCCCCAAAGCAAATCCCCTAACTCCACCTGAAGAGCTGTTCTCGTAGCTTTATCCTAGGAACTAAAGCTGTTGCCAGAGCTCTGTCTATAGAGAGACGGAAGAAGGGAAGTGACTGTTTTGGAGGAAGTCCCTTAATTATTTGCCTTGATGTTCCATTTTTCCTAAACCTGCTCCCTACTGCCACACTTGCAGACTCTAGGCTTGGAGTTTCAGTAAAGAGGCCCTATGGAGAATTCTCTGACTTCAGCATGCAGCCGGAGCACCTATTTTGAGTTCCATGTTACTGTTTTGGTTTCTCAATCAATAAAATTCCAACTGCTTTCTATTACCTCGAAATTCCTTAGACTTTCTGGTATCATCAAATAATAATGAAAGCAGCTAACATTAATTCGACATTGGCTAAATATAAAAACTCCAAGTACTTTGCACACATTACCTCTCTCGGTCCTCACAATAACTCTAGAAGGTAGGCACTGCTATCATCATCCTTATTTTACAGATGAGGAAATTGAGGACAAAAAAAAAAGAGTAAGGAACTTGCCCAAAGGCACACAGTTGGTAAATGGTGGAGCCTGGATTCAGACATAGATAATTTGGATTCAAAGCCTTTCTTTTCTACAATCACGATTTATTAGTTTTCTTATGTCTGTTTTGTCTTTTGCAATGATATCTAAGAAGTATGGAAAGATAAATGGGTATGTTTAGGCCATCACTTTGTAATGGAAACCCATTGTTTTTATTACACCAATATTGTTTTCACACCACACTTTAATTGGTAGAAATATCTTTCAGAGAAAATGCAGGTTCTAGAGAGGGAATCCAGTGACAGAAAACGAGCCCTTTGAAACTGTTAAATCAGAATCAACAGAGGTAATGCATAGGATTCCCAAAATGAAAGACTTAAAGGTGGCAACTTCAAAAGCATAGATTTTTTTTAATCTAAGAAAACGATAAATGACAGCATTTTTGTGTTCTCAACAACTCTAGTTTACTGCCACATCACCAGAGAGAAGTTGAGAACATACGAAAATTTTAGTCCCATCCTATTTATTCCCTGACAGTGACCTTAATAATTCAATTCAACTGAAATACATATGATATGCCTACCACTTGCACTGTGCTACAAACTGGAGACAGAGAAATGTCAGGCACTGTCCCACCATCCCTGCCCTTGCAGAGCTTACAGTCTAACGGCAGGCACGGACAAGGAAACTGATGACTGTAATTCAGTGTGATAAGTGCTATGACACAGGCAGGTACACCGAGGGTGCCATCGGGGCAGAGCCAGGCCTTCCCAGGAACTTCCCTGGAAATAACTCTTAACCTGAGGGCTCAAGGATACGTTATTATTGGCTTGGGGAGATTAAACTGAATGTATCATCCTCTCTTCAAATCTGCCCCACTCTCCACCCATTTAACATGGGTAAAGAGCACAAAGGTCCACACAGAAAGCTCCTCCTCTTCAATATTAGTCGAATCAAGTGTCATCAAATTCTACTTCCTTATATTTCAAATCAACTCCCTACTCTCCACTCCTAGTACAACTACCTTCACTGCAGTCTCCATCGTTTCTCACCCCAATAACTGTAATAACCTTGTAACTAATCTTTCAATTAAATATCTTCACTGGTTAAAAACACAAAATGATTCTGAAAACTTCCCTTGGGTTGTGCCCCACTTGATCTGGACCTTCTCCAGCTTCTTCTCTCCTTACTCCTTCCCCCTATGCTGAGCCCCCTACGGTTCTCTGGAGACTATGCTCTGTTTTGCCTAACTGCCTTTCCTTAAGCTATGTGGTCCCCATGGTTTGAGATGTTCTCCCTTGCTAACCCTCCCTTGCTAACTAACACCTACTCAGCGTTTAAGTACATCTCTTCTGAAAAGTCATCCTGATGGCCACTCCTCTGTCTGTGCTCCCCACAAGCTGAGTCAGGAGCCTCTTCTGTGCAATCCCATACCATGCTACCTCACCAGGACACTTATCACAAAGAATTACACTCAAATTATTTTCTGTAATTGTTTATCTGATTCTCTGTTATTTAGATACTGAGCTGATACACTGCCTGCTACACAGGAGGCAATCAAGAAATACTAAAAGAATGAAAGAATGAACGAACGAACGGAGAGAGTTAAGTCTGTGAAAGCTGATGAGAGAACCAAAGGAGATAATGGAGAGAAGGACAGAACGCTGGAGAAATGCCCACCTGTAGTGGGTAGGAAGAAAGAAGCTAGTGAAGGAAACAGAATGAACAATCAAAGAGAAGAAGAAAACATCTAGGATTGTACAGGAAAGTAACCCAAAAGAAGAGAAATATTTAAGAAGGTGCAGGTGGTCAACAGCATCAAACACTACAAACAGGTCAAAGAAAGCGAGAACTAAGACAAGACCACTGATTTAGAGGCAGTCACTGGTGACTGATGATGGTGATGCTGGTTTTACTCCCACCTCCCTCTCAGCACAGGCAGAGGCCATCTTCCTAGGCCATTCATTGTTGGAGGCAATTTAGGGCTTACAAAAGAACCGAAGATATGCAACTTACCTGTACTAATCTCTTTTTTCCATGACTGAAGAATGGAAAAACAGAATATTCAAAAGGAAATAAAATCTCACCCTCCAGATATAATGTTGGTTCAGTTTCCTTTGTTTTTTTTTTTTATGTTTACATTTGTACAAAACTGTATTATATTAAATTCTATATCCTAATTAAACAATTTCTTAATTGTGCTTAAATTTAGTCAGCCCAAGTTAGCCTTCTCATTGTAAATCAATAAATTGGCATTTTAATTTATAAATAGAAAAAAGAAAAAAATGTTATAGAATTAGATGTGCCACTTGTTTGGCCACATATGCAAAAATGGTTTTGTCATATAATATTAAAATTATCTCTTAGTCTGTATCAATAAAATCATTATTCATTCTAAAAGGGAGCATAATACCCTAAGTATCTTATTTTGACCATTAAGTCCAGATTTCATTCTTTCCATGCTGTGGAACATGGCTGCTAAAAATAGATTAGGTACTAGATATAGAAACATCTATAGCAGCTGCAGGATTTTTTTTTTTTTTGTAATAATCTTCAGTCAAAATTAGATATACTGGCTTATAAATAATTTAATAAAGTCTAAATCATCACATTAAGTATGCTTGTCTGACAATTTGCTATACCTAGAAAAACAGTGTGAACCAGTTTTCAACCCTCTTCTGAGATTCTTTTTCAGTATGGAGTATGTTCTGGTAGAAAAAATAAGAAATAGAAGGAATGCAACACTTCTAAAAGTAAGAATTACTAGGTCAAAGGATGTCAACATTTTTAAGGTTTTTTATATCATATAGCCAAACTGAATCCAGATAGGCTGTGTTAACTTTACACTTCCCTCAATATATTAGCTTCACGTCCCCATACTTTTGCCAACACTGGGCATTCTTATTTTTAGCCTTTAGCCAACCTCATACGTGAAAATGAGATCTTATTATTTTAATTATCATGTTTATATAACAGTGAAAATAAGTATTTGTTCATATTTACTGATGCTTCCTTTTTCTGAATTGATTATTCATGTTCTTTTATCTATTTTTCTAGCGGGCATTTGCTTTTAAACTATTGATTTATAAGAGCTCTTTATATATTCATGGTAGTAACCATTTGTTACAAATATTTCCCCCTTTTAATCTATCTTGTTATTTATGGTTTTTGACATAGAGGTTTTTAATTTTTATACTGTCACATAAGTTAATCTTTATTTATTCCTCAGATGATATTTAGAAAGTTCTTTCCCACGCCCATATTTTATAGATTATTCACTCAAAGTTCTCTCTCATATGGCTACAGTGGAATAATACTGATATCAGTTAGATGATTTATTTCTACCACCTAGTACACATTAAGTGTTTCTAACTCCCTAAAACTTACAATTCCAACTCCAACAGTGGTCAATATGAGACACAGGTTTAAAATTAAGTTCTAGACTTTTCTTACTGCAATTTTAGCTGTTTAGACAATTTTTAAAAACCAGAGTTTTGACTTTAGAAAATTCAAAGTTCCCTTTAACCCATATGAAGCACAGATCTCTTGCTAGTTATCACCCACCTCTCAAAAACCTGTTAGGGATCCTTATGATGGGACAGGACTGAATGAAGCGCCTCCTAACTGGGTCCCATCGTATTTTCTTCTTACCTGTTACCACAATCATCAGCAATAAGTCAGACACATACAACACATGGCAAATAATACATAGTTACTGTAGCTATAAAGACAGAAAAACAGGAAACAAAACAATACTTGAATACAGAAAGAAGTGATGTAAAGTAGCATTTAACCCTGTTTTGGAAGTCAAAACAAAATTAAATTAATATACAAGCAGTGATGAAGGTATTCAACTCACCCCCAAAGAATACAAACAATATGTGCACCATTTTTCAGAATTCTGGTTCAACAGAACATGCATTCAATAATCACCAATGCCATCTTGTGGCAAAAATTCACCAGTAGCTTTACAAACAAATTAGAAATTATGACATTTTAAAAAATCAGTGAATGTCAAAAAAGGAGCACTGACTAAAATTAATTCGACATAATGCAGGCTCCTGTTCTCTTCCGGGTTTGGTATTCTTTTATCGGTTATATGGTTAAGAGTTAATAAAGCAATGGGCACCATTCTTTGAATATGAAATAAGCAGATCTTGCTATAATTAAAATGTCATGGTGACAACCAAATAAAGCAAACATTTAATATCTTGGCACTTCCACTGGGAGAGAGAAAAAAGGAAATTCATCTGCCTTCCAAGGAAGAAACCAGTTCCATATTAACCCCAATTAAAGCTTGTTTTCTTGTAATATAGTAGAGAAATACAAAGCATTATTGAACTGTTAAAGGAATAATTTTGTCTCTTTCCAAAGTTTTGATAGCTCCCAAAGATGGCTTTTACTGGCAATACAAAAAGTTAACATTTGTATAGAGTTTAAAGTTTATAAAGAGCTTCCACGCATGTTACCTCATTTGATCCTCACAACAATCCTGTACGGCTTCAACAGTTATTTCATGAAGCATCTGCTATGCCTTGAGCCCTCGGCCAGGCTCTAGCGTAGCGCAAGGATATGTCCCCTACCCTCAACAGCTCTTGGTCTTATGAGGAAGGCAGATGTCTAAACAAACAATTACATTACAGTGAAGTAACTGCCATAACAGTGGCCGTAAAGACATTTTGAGAAAGATGTTATCATCTTAATTTTACAAGCCAGGTAGCAAAGCGACTTAACGCCTCACCCAGGATCCAAGCTCAGCCTGACTTTAAAACCTGCCTTCTTTCCACTACACCACACTTTCCTGTCTCATATTCATTAGAAAGCGTATAGGTTTTGGGTTTGGCAGTTGCAAATATACTTAGATGTTCGTCAGCAAGGTTCTGGTACACAAATCCTGTGCGATGAAAAGGCATTACTGGTGCGTGCCTTACGCACTTCATACTGTGGAGTAGACAGACTCCTTGGCAAGGGGAAGAATTCTTTGTTTTGCAAAAGGGGTTATCTTTTAATTGTCTAAGTCTTTTAAATCAGCAATGCCCAAATCTTGCTCTACAGACCCCTGCTAGGCTAAGGTGAAGATTCACCAGTCCAAAACAAAATGAGAAAAAAGCGGACAAGGTAGTGATTTTTTTTTTTTTAAAGGAAAATGTTCCATTTAAGTAAATGGCCTGTCCTTTTTTCAGAGATTAGAAATTTTTTTTGATCAAATATGCTTCATTTTATGAGATGAAGGTTAGAGGAAATGGTTAGTTGGTTTTGGTTGAATTATTCTTTCTTAGAAAAACAGAAAATTTTCAAGTCTATGCGTATCCCCAAAATATACATATACATATACATATATACGTATGTATGTGTATATACATATATATATGCATATATATGTTTTTTTAATTACAAATTTATGACATCCAAAAGTCTGGAGAATCACAGGTTAAATCAATACAATTTTTGTTGATGACTCAGAAGTCCAACATTATAAACCACACTGTCAAAGGATACATAAGATGTATAAGAAACTTCCCTTGCCCTCAAGAAGCTTATATTCTAATTAGGGAGACAAGACAGACACATAAAACAATTAGATAGCAATACAAGACAGAATATAACAAGTGATTAGCTTAAAATTTGACATTTTTATGTATCAAAAGTGTTAAAATGTACATACCCTTTGACCCAGCTATTCCACTTCTAGGAATTTATTCCTAAAGAAACAATCACAGATGCATGGAAAGATGTATGGACAAAGATACTCACTATGATATTATTCATAATGGCAAAAAATTAGAAACACTTTCAATGTCCAGTGATAGGGGGATGGTTAAGTAAGTATGCTAAATAAACATACTTAAATATGTTCATATTTCACACACCACTAAAAAGTATATACAAGAATATTTACTAACATGGGAAAACATTCACAATATATTGCAAACAAAAAAATGCAAGTACAAAATAGTACTAGAGTCTGATACCATATTAGTAAAGAAAAAAGTGCTTGTATAGATTCACAAAAAATACAGGAAGGATGTACATCAAATTTTAATTGTGGTTAACTTTGGGTGGTTATTATGAATGATTTTTGGATTTTTCTCCTTAATGCTGGTCTTTATTTTCCAAGCTTTCCCATTGAGTAGGCATTACTTTTGGACTGGAAGAAAAATAATACCATATTACTTTAATTTATTTATGCTATGTTAAAAAAATACTGTAAAGAAACATACCAAAGCGTTAACAGTGGTTATGATTAGGGTTGAGGGTTATCATCTCTTTTATATTATCCAAATTTCTAGGACATATTTTATAATGGAAAAACACAAGCAAATTTAGAATGACACTGAGGGAATAACATTGAAAATGACTGAATCAAAGTTATAATAAAAAATGCTTTTGATGTTTTCTCAGAGCTCTGCCAAACATCTTTGGCCTCACTCAGCCGCCAACATGAAGTCTGTCATAGGCATAAGCTAATGTTGAGGTTATTCACACAAGGTAGGCACTGACTTCAGAACCCACGTTTTCTTCCTTCACTCAAAGATCAGAAAAAGAGAGAAACCAACAATAGAGCAAATATATGCCGTTCCAAATTCATATAGATATGTTCCTGGTCTGAAGTTTTGCTCGTTAAAGCTTTCATTTGTATAAATTCAAACTGCCAATCTTCCTTCGTGATTGCTTCTACTCTTCAAAACAAAAACAAAAAGGATAATTTCTTCAATGATTTCATCAATATTTTATTTTTGCTGATTTTTGTTATTTTTTTAAAGTAATCTCTTCACCCAACATGGAGCTCAAACTCACCACCCCAAGATCAAGAGTCACATGCTCTACCGACTGAGCTAGCCAGGCACCCCTATTTTTTGCTTTTAAATGTTTTTTTTTATTAAATTTATTTCATTATAAAAATGACATAGTCATTGGCTGAAATAGGCTATTAGGCCAAGCACATTCTCCTTTCTCCAAAGCCCAGCAAATTACACAAAAGCCATTTTAAATCTTTTTGAATTTTTGAATTTTTTACAAATCCATAATCAAAAGAAAGCAAGAAATGTCTTCGGTGGACTAACACTATCAGGAATCACTGCAACGTGAAAAACATAGTCCGATACACCCAGAGGAGAGGGCTACTGCAAGTGGTCAGAGCAGACCTCACAGTAAATGAAGCCCAGAGGTGGAAAACAGCAGGAAGAACTGACACAATTTACAGAATTTACAGGTTGGGGGCCAGCACAGAAGGTACAAAGCAGATCAGCCTCTCCCGCTCATTTACCTCTTTGGGTCAACCATTACAGAACAGAGGTATTTGCTCCAGAGGGAAACGGTGGCATCAAAGGAGAGGTGTCCCTCCCCTCCCCGGGTAGGAACAATGACTATAAACACCGGGTCAGACAGACAGGACAGAGCCCTGGGTGGATACTAACTCCCAGGTAGAAGAGGGGACGCTCACACTAAAGAAGACCCTGGCAATGGTGGCTCCATCCTACTTAACATTTCATCTCTCCCCACAACCATTAAAGATCTGCTGCAGCAACAGATGTAATATTCACAGGAAGGCTAACTAGGACTCTCAAATAAAGAAGAATAAGCAAAAAACCAAGACTCAGACATGAAAAAGACTCAGGCATGAACGTGACAAACAGAGGAACTCAGACTAAAGAAAGAGAGTTAACAAGTTAAATAGAGTAAGACCTTACATCAAGTATAATTAATATCCTCACAGATATGCAAAGTAATAATACATTTATTAAAAAAAAATCAATTGGAACTCTCAGAAATTAAATTTTGATCACCAAACTAAAAAACCTAGGAACTGAAAAGACACAGTTAAACAGCAAACTAAATTACTACAATGAAAGATGGGGCCAAGAAATTCACCAGAATATAGTATAGAAGGAAAAAGAAGTAGAAAGTATTTTCAAAAGTTAAGATATAAAAGAGAACTGAGCAATCTCTACCAAAATTCCAACTGCCCTTTTTCCAGAAATGGACAAGCTAACTGTAAACTTCATATTGAAATGTAAGAAACCGAGAAAACCAAAGCAATCTTGAGAAAGAACTAAATTAGAAGACTCACACTTCCTGACTTCAAAACTTACTACAAAAATACCGTATTCAAAACAACTTAGTACTAGCATAGGATGGACATAGAGATCAGTGGAATAGAATTGAAAGTCCACAAGTAAACCCGTACATCTATGGTCAACTGACTTTTGACGAAGGTGACAAGACCACTCAATGGGGAAGAACAGTCTTTTCAACAGATGGTCCAGAATTCTATATCTACTCAAACTCTCAATTGTGAGAGTGAAATTAAGACATTTTTTAATGTACTAGGAAACAAAAATTTTGCTTCTTTCAGACTTCTGGCAAAAGAATTACTCAAAGCTATATACTTGGGGCACCTGGGCAGCTCAGTTGGTTAAGTGTCCGACTCTTGATTTCGGTTCAAGGTCATGATCTCACGCTCCATGAGACTGAGCCCTGTGTTGGGCTTAGCATGTAGTACAAAGCCTACTTGGGATTCTCCCTCTCTCAAATAAATAAACTTAAAAACTTTACTTGGAGCTAAAAAAAATTAATCCAAAAACAACAAACAAGGTACAAGAAAAGAGTAAGGGGGGAAACCAGTAAGATCTTGAAGTTAAGTGCTGATTGGGAAAAGAACAAAACACAAAAGTTTACTAACATTCAAAACTCCAATCTTAGGTGATATTGACAGGAATCACTGTGAGGGTAAGAAGGGGGTTGAGAGGAGGGAAAGCAGAAGAATAAAGTCTTTGCCTTGTTTAGAAGAAAGATGCAGAAAGTGATTAATACAGATATTGATAGAAAAACACAAATTTAGGTATTGTGCAAAAAAATTAGTAGCAGTACTAGATGGCTTCACTCCAAACATTTAAGGAAGATATATAACACCCATCTTACACAAATGCTGTCAGAGAATAGAGAAACTCACTTAGGAGACTAATAGAACCTTGATATCAAAATCTGATAAAAACATTAAAAGTAATTACAGGTCAAAATCCCTTATAAACAGGCACAAAAATTCCAAACAAAATATTACCAAATAAAATCAAGCTATATAAAAGGATAATACATCATGATCAAGTAAAATTTCTTCCAAGAATGTAAGAATGATTTAACATTAAAAAATCAGTATAATTCGCTATATTAACAAAATAAGGAGAAAAACCACAACATCATTTCAATCGGTGCAAAAAAACCTTTGGATAAAATACCAAACTGCAAAAAAAAAGAAACTTAAGCTCACACAAAAACCTGTACACAAATGTTCATAGTAGCTCCATCAATAACAGCCAAAACCTGGAAACAACCTTCCAATGAATGAGTAATTTAACTGTGGTGCATCCATACCATGGCATAAGGCTCAGTATTAATGAACTACTGATATGTGTAACAACTTAGATGGCTCCCAAGGGAATTGTGCTGAATGAAAAAAGTCAATGCCAAAAGTCAATGCCAAAAAGTCAATGCCAAAACTGTAGGACTCCATTTATATAACGTTCTTAAAGTGACAAAATTATAGAGATGGAGAACAGATTAGTGGTTGTCAGGGGCTTACCAGGGGAGATGGCTGTGACTATACAAGGGTAACATGAGGAGTCACTGTGATGGATCTGTTCTATATCTTGACTAGGTGGTCACACAAATCTACACATGGGATAAAACTGCCTAGAACTCAATACAAACACACACACAAATGAACACGTGCAAAACTAATGAAATCAAAGTAAGGTCAAACAAGCAGTATCAACGCTGACTTCCTGGTTGTGTTATTACACAATAGTAACACAATGTTATCGTTTGGGGAAACTAAACGAAGGGTGTATGGAGCATTCCACATTCTTTCTTACAGTTGCATGTAAATCTACAATATCTCAAAGGAAAAAGTATTAAAAACATGACAAAAACTGATTACGTTGATATGGGGCAGACTGCATTCAAAATGCTATGTCTGAAACAATTATAAATATTTTAATAAACCAAACTATTTAACATGATCTAAGAATTCTGATTTAGGTGGCTATGCCATGTGGCATGATCCTATTGCTTTATACAATTCAGTGTCTATAAAGAATTTCAGAAGAGAAGCAAATTAATACTGTATTCAGAATCACTGCACCGTTGTGTAGGTTGCACACTGCACAAGAGCTCCAGGCCAAGTGGCTAAGTGAGGCTAAAATCCAGCCAACACTCTACTCCCCAGTGTACTAACAGGACTATGCTTACCTGGAAAAGGCTTTATTTATTTATTTATTTATTTATTTATTTTAAGATATTTTGAGAGAGAGAGAGAAAGTGCATGAGTGGAGGAGAGGGGGAGACGGAGGGGGAGGCGGAGGGGGAGACGGAGAGAGGGGGAGGGGTGAGAGACAGACAGAGAGAGAGAGAGAGAGAGAGAGAGAGAGAATTCAAGCAAGCTCCATGCTCAGCCTAGAGGCCGATGCGGGGCTCAATCCCATGATCCTGGGATCATGACCCGAGCCAAAATCAAGACTCGCAACTAAATAAGCCACCCAGGTACCCCTATTTTTTTTTAAGTATACACTCAACGTGGGACTTGAACTCACAACCCCAAGATCAAGACTCACATGCTCAACCGACTAAGCCAGCCAGGCACCCCTGGAAGAGGCATTTTTAAGTAATTTGCATAACAGCACACTTTGGGCTGGCAGTGACCACTTTTTCAAGTAAATGACTTTCTTTTACACTTAGAATTAACATTTATCCAGTGTCTACTCTACTCCTAGCAGTTAAATACACTCATTTTTAAGTTTCTGTCTTTTGCCTCTCAAAGCAAGAAGATCTGAACCCATAATCTTAATTCTGTTGTGTTAGTTGAATACAGGGTATTCTTTTGGAGGCTTTGGATCGGTCTCAAATCCTTTTGGAGACAAAGAGGTATGTAAATCAACACAAACTAAAATATAAATTGGAGTGCTATATTGTACTGTGTATGGCTTAGTCATGGCAGCATTTTACATATACATGTTTGTGTGTGTTTGTGTGTGTGTGTTTGTGTGTGTGTGTGTGTGTGTGTGTGTGTGTGTGTATAAAAACAACTGAATTCCCTTTAATAACAATACTGTTCCAGGACTCATTTAATCCTCACCACATCTGTTATGAGACAGATACTATTATGATTCCCAACTTACAGAGGAGGAAACCAAGACAGAGAAATTAAGTAATTTTCCCAAGGTCACTTAGGCAGGCAAATGAAAAATCTGGGATTCAAACCCATGCAGTTTAGACTCAAACCACTCTTAACGACTCTATGATAATGCTCTTAGTCACAATTCAATTCAGCACCTCAGAAATGCGTCTAATAGAGGCATTTGCTAAATACTTGTTGAACAAACGAATGAACAAATGAAAGAACATTAAGGCAAGGACTCTCAACTAAAGGTACATTCTCCCAACCCCTCCAAAGAAGTTGTTCTCCTCTCCCAAGAGTCTGGTGTTACCCGCACCACCCCCCCCATATACCATCATATTGCCACCCTTATTAAAATAAAAGCCATAGTAAGTCATTGTAATGAATGAAACAACTGTAGTGTTTCTCATCCCTTAGGCTTTTAGGAAACAAGAAGCATGCACTCTGGTTCAAGGGCCTTCGAGCTAGGGGTAAGCAGCTATTGACTACTTACTCGCCTTCCCTAATACATACACAGGAAATGTATCTTTAGGGAGTTACAATATTGAGGCAAAAGCAGCTGTATACCCCCCAGATACCAGATACGTCATATCATCTGTCTTCAACTACACCATTTACTTATTTACCTACTTATAAAAAACATTCTATTTTCAGATATATCTCTGTTTATAAGCTAACTCAGGTACTTTTGACACTAAGAGAGGGATAAATGGTAAATGAATGAAAATTGCTGGTTCTTGCCATCTCTGTTGCTTGTCATTGCTGTTTATTAAAACATGTTCATTTCCCCCGCTGTGCTGCATTTTTCTGTTTTCTTTCACATTAGTCTCTTGTCTCTTCTGACTTTACTCCTCTGACATTTGTTGCAAAAAGTAGGCCTATCATGCACAGACTTCTAGAAAAGTGAAGTAATCATAGCACACTGAAAGACATCTTCAAATCTTAAGATGCTTTTTGTCATTCGGTTTACATTATTAGTTATTCAAGTATTACTTTACTGGAGAAAAGAAAAAAGCCTCGTTGGTTGAGTTTTGTCTTTGGGAAAGGGAGGTAGGCACAGGAGGAGTTTACTAGGCTCAAACTGTTCTAAAAGGTACATGGAATATTTGAAACTAGTGCCCCTAAGTGAATCCTAAGCTATACTGTCCTTCCTTCGGAATAGTAAGAATAAAATAGGCTAACATCTTTACAGATTAAAAATTAATAAAAAAGTATAACTCATAAACCTGTGTTAGATTAAAATATTAAGTCTAACAAAAAAAATCTTGGGAACACTCCTGATTTAAAATAGCACTACCACATTCTTAATGTTTATGAATGGCTGCCAAGGTTTTCAAATAAATTTTTAAATAAAAACCTTACTCCTTTGGATCAGCTTAATCTTTTGATAGAATTAACTATAAATATACCATAAACTATATATAAACTAAATGGTCTCTAAAGCTCTAAAAATTCTACAATTCTCAATGGAGTCGGAAATACTCTAAGCATCTCAGAAATTACCTAGTGCGATAGTTCCTGAGATGCTAGACTAGCCGCTCATTGCAAACTTACTAAAAATAATAAAAATAAAAACAAAACCAAAAAGCAGGTTACCAGGTCTACCCCGGTAGGTCTGGCATATTAATTTTGGTGGGGAATCAGGTTCTATTGAGGCTAATAAAAATTACTGGCTCCCTTCCCAGAAAAATGCACATATACAATTTTACATATGATATAATCCCCTGAAGACCCATCCCCTGAAGACAGACTCATGAACTGATGGCCCCAGGTTAAAAAGTAAAACGGAATTCAGACCCAGAATGTTATCAATGTTTTCCAAAGGGTGGTTAAGTGGAAGAAAGAACAGATTCATTCTATAACCTATAAGAAGATATAACTGGGAGAAAGTCATAGAATTTGTAGCTGCACTTAAGGCAAGTCTTTGTAATAATTAGAGCCAACACATAATTTGACAGCTTTCTCCACAATGTAATAGGTAGTCCATTAGTCTAAGAGGTCAAAATAAGGAGACATCTTTAAAATAGAGATTTAGGAACACCTGGCTGGCTCAGTTAGTAGAGCATGTGACTCTTGATCTTGGGGTCATGAGTTCAAGCCCCACATTGTGCATAGAGCTTACATAAAACAACAACAACAACAACAACAATATTAAAATAGAGATTTTATAAAAAGATTAGAACTATTGTGGAATGGATTCTCATATTGTGTAGAAGCTAGGGCAAGATAATTAATTTCTAAGGTCTTTTTCAATTTTAACATTTTATGGCTCTAAAGAGTTTTAGAAGAGAGGACAAAGGAAAAAGATAAAAAGTTAATTTTAAAACTTTTTTTTTTTACTACTTATAAAATATTTTCTGTGTTTAAGATTTAAAAAAATAAACAAGAGCCTAAATGTCCATCAACTGACGAATGGATAAAGAAACTGTGGTTTATATACACAATGGAATACTATGTGGCAATGAGAAAGAATGAAACATGGCCCTTTGTAGCAACGTGGATGGATCTGGAGAGTGTTATGCTAAGTGAAATAAGTCATACAGAGGACAGATTCCATATATTTTCACCCCTATGTGGATTCTGAGAAACTTAACAGAAGACCATGGGGGAGGGGAAGGAAAAAAAAAATGGTTAGAGAGGGAGGGAGCCAAAACATAAGAGACTTCTAAAAACTGAGAACAAACTGAGGGTTTATGGGGGGTGGGAGGGACGGGTGGGTGGGTGATGGGTACTGAGGAGGGCACCTGTTGGGATGTTGTATGGAAACCAATTTGATAACAAATTTCATATTAAAAATAAATAAATAAATTAATTAATTAATTACTTAATATAAATAAAACTGCCTGCATTTGTATTCTATGAGTATCTGTGTTAATGTGGCCATCCTGAAATGTAAACCATAGCCAGAGAGTCTGCTTTCCTTCTTTTCTTTTATTTTTCTTTTTAGAGATGGAGGGGATGAGAGAGAGAGATAGAGGGGGGGGGGGGGAGAATCCCAAGCAGGTTCCACGCTCAGCTCAGAGCCCAATGCGGGGCTCAATCCCACAACCCTGGGATCATGAGCCAATACCAAGAGTTGGACGCTCAACCAACTGAGTCACCCAGGAACCCCAAGAGTCTGTTTTTCTTAATTTAATATTATCTCCTTTTTTATCTCCAGCAAAACTTTGTTTAAGAAAAAAAAAAGAGGGCCACCTGGGTGGCTCAGTCAGCTAAGCATCTGATTCTTGGTTTCAGCCCAGGTCATGACCTCTGGACTCTGAGTTTGGGGACTGCATTGGGCTCTGCACTGGCAGCATGGAGGCTGGCTGGGATTCTCTCTCTCTCTCCCTCTCTCTCTACCTCTCCCCCTACTCACACTGTGTCTTTCTCAAAATAAATATACACTTAAAAAAATAGTTTAAAAAAATGAGTATGGTATACATCCTACTACCCTAGAAAATAACTTAGCCAGTTTCTTTACTAACAACTATGTATGTGAATCCTAATATACTGAAATAAAAATGTATAGTAATAACCTACTCAGGAGTCAAACTACATGATTTGGTCTTTTCATATTCCTGGATTTCCTGCACTCTGATGAGTATCCAGAGAATAAACTTTCTCCCCAAAAACATCCTTCATCCTTAAGGGAGAGATAGAAACACTATGTACTCAGTGAGTGTAGATATAACAGACTGAATAGGAAAAACAGATCTTTCAATCAATACATTTTGACAGTGCCTGATGAACTAAAATTTTGCAAACTCCCTCCTTTAAGAGGCACCAAAGGCAGTTAGCTCTTCAGACACAGAACACTCCCTATTTCTGCAAGTAAAACTGAGGAATCAAGTAGAAGGAATTCACAAATTCTATTAAATGATTGTATCCAGAAATGTCATTTAATACTTTGCTACTCATTCTGTTCCTTGATTAAAATTAGAAAAGTAATCAATTTTGAAGTGAAGACACAATTATTTTTTGTTGTTTATTTTTGAGAGAGCGAGAGACAGAGTAGGGGAGAGCAGAGAGAAAGGGGGACAAGAGGATCTGAAGCAGGCTCTGTGCTGACAGCACACAGCCTGATGCGGGCTTGAACTCACAAACCGTAAGATGATGACCAGAGCCGAAGTTGAACGCTTAACCGACTGAACCACCCAGGCACCCTAAGACACGACTGTTCTTTATGAATTCACTTTCCCTTCTCTCAAGTCACCATTTTCTGTTGGCAAACGCAATGTCTTCAAAGAAAATATCTAGACTTGACCAAAAGCAATAAAAGTTGTGTTGGACCAAACCTGGCAAAAAAGCAACAAAACAGTCACCAAATAATAAATGTTTGCTATCTTATACAAAACTGTTTTTAGAAGTTCAATATTTAAAATGAAGCTATTTTAGGGGTGCCTGGGTGGTTCAGTCGGTTAAGCGTCCGACTTCGGCTCAGGTCACGATCTCGCGGTATGAGTTCGAGCCCCGCGTCAGGCTCTGTGCTGACTGCTCAGAGCCTGGAGCCTGTTTCAGATTCTGTGTCTCCCTCTCTCTCTGACCCTCCCCCGCTCATGCTCTGTCTCTCTCTGTCTCAAAAATAAATAAACGTTAAAAAAAATTTTTTTAAATAAAATAAAATGAAGCTATTTTGAAAAATTGGTGACAATCCTGTCATGTAACAAGCAGAAAGCCAATAAGAACTTAAATGCAAAACTAAAAAATATCAGATTGAATACTGCTAAAGCAGACATGACTTCTAGTAAGATACTTGCATGAAGCATCATATTAAAAAAGAAGAGCTATTCTAAAAAATAAAATAATAGCTATTCCTTCCTTAAAAATAAAAATTTCAAAAGATACATTTCACAAGAACATTTGCATTGTAGTACTTTTTCCATAAATGCAGAGTGAAGTTTTGTACTTAAAATTATAAATGAGCAGAAAAAAATCTGATGTAGCTTTAAAAAGTTATTTTTCTTCCGAAATGGTTTTCTCAATGTTTGGTTTAGTATATGCATGTGCATTTAATACTAAATATGTTACCTCTTTCTAAAGTACCCAGTTTGGAACGCACATTAGAAATTCCGTATTCTGGGGTGCCTGGCTGGCTCAGTTGGTAGAGCATGCAACTCTTGATCTTGAGATTGTAAGTTCGAGCCCCATGATGGCTGTAGAGATTACTTAAAAATAAAATCTTTAAAAAAAAAAAAAAGGTGCATGTGGGTGGCTCAGTTGGTGAAGCGTCCAACTTCAGCTCAGGTCATTCGTGGTTTTGAGCCCTGTGCGGGGCTCTGTGCTGATAGCTCAGAGCCTGGAGCCTGCTTTGAGATTCTGTGTCTCCCCCTCTCTCTCTGCACCTCCCCCTCTTGGACTCACTCACTCTGTCTCTCTCAAAACTAAATAAACATTAAAAAAAATTTTTTTTATCTTAAAAAAAAGAAAAAGAAATTCCATGTTCTTGCATGAGGTTTGCATGTTTGTATTTTGAGGAATTTGTTTTATGTGACACCAAGATGTTTGTGGTTAGCAGTTTTTGATCAATTACACATCTGATTCAAATTAACTGAGTTGAGAGTTTGTTGATAAAACCATATGGTAGGAGCTACTGTGGGTAAAAAGGGAAATAACTCAAAGAAAAAGCACTATTCAACTCCAAAGACTATTTATTCTTTTTTTTTTTTTTTTGTAAGTGAGGGAGAACGTGCACACGTGAGCCAGATAACGGGGAAGGGGTAGAGAGACAGGGAAAGAGAGAACCTTAAGCAGGTTCCATGCCTAGTGCAGAGCCTGACCCAGTACAGAGCCCGATCTCATGACCTGAGCCGAATCAAGAGTCAGATGCGTAACCGACTAAGCCAACCAGACACCCCTAATTTCACTGTCTAATCTTATAGACAAATCAATGATATCTTAGGTAAAGCTTGAAGTAAATTCACTGACCGTATAGCAAATATAATAAGAACATGATATCAGGTTGGATTCTAAATGTAGCAGGAAGCAACTGAAGGATTTTGATCTGGGAAGCACATCCTAAAAACCATAGTTTTGCTTTAGGAAGATTAATCCTGTTTCAGTATGTAGAATAGAATACGAGAAGAAGACAGGAAATGACAGAAACATTAATTAGTATAATCCAGTTATAAGGCAGTGAAGGCCTGAATTACATTAATAAGAGAAAGAAGTGGGAAGGACAGGCAGCAGAGAATACAGCACAGAGTTAAGAGCATGGACTTTAGAACCACATTGATTGTTCCAAATTCTGGCTCTGTCTCTAGTTAGCTAATGGCCTTAGACAAGAAATGCTTGGTCTCAGCTTCCTTCTCTGTGAAAAGGGAACAATAACAGTACCTACCCCTCACTGGGTTATGTTTATAAAAGTTCCTAGTGTTATTATTATGAGGATTAAACCTAAACACTCCCAGACAAAATGGATGGGAAAGTTGAGTAAAATAAAGGGATAAATAGAAGCATGAGTTTTTAGTTCCATAACTTGAAGAAAACTTTAAAAACAGACATTATATGGGTGAGTTGGTAATATTTATCACTATCCATTGCAGGAATGTTTTCTCTCTCTTTAAATTTTTTTTAATATTTATTTTTGAGAGACAGAGCATGAGTGGGGGAGGGGCAGAGAGAGAGACACACACACAGAATCCAAAGCAGGCTCCAGGCTCCGAGCTGTCAGCACAGAGCCCGATGCAGGGCTTGAACTCATGAACCGTGAAATCACAATCTGAGCCAAAGTCACTCAACCAACCAAGCCGTCCAGGCGCCCCAGCAATATTTTCAAATTGTAGATGAGGAACAGTTTAAATAAGTATCTATTGCATGAATGGTAAATTACTGTACATCCATGTAACACAATACTTTCAGCCATGAAGAAGAATCAGATCAATCAGATCAATCAAAATCTAAATAGTAATATAGAACTACCCCCAAAATATATTTTTAGTTAAAAAAAAGGATAGGTTCATAAAGAATACTTTATATTGTACTCTAATTGCTTAAAAATGAAGATACAATGTATCTATATGCATACATATGCAAATTCTATTTCTGGAAAGGTACACCAGAAACTCTTAACAGATGATTCCCCTGGAGACAGTCTAGAGAACTAGGGATCTAGGGCAGAAGGGAAATTTTGTCTCCTTTGTATACTATTTGATTTTACCATATTTATGTAGTGCTTTTTAGTTAAAAAAGTTATGAAAAGATATTAGGGGATAGGCTAGGATGAGTCCAACAACAGGAAATCATATTTACATATTTTAGCCTGAGCATAACTTTTATTCATTCTACAAGTTTGCTCAGTATAGACAACTGGTAATCTGGTCTAGTGATCTTAGGGTTCAAAACCACTAAAAAACTGCTTTTAAAAAGGTCTTAAAAATAGTTCAGGAAGGAAAAACAAAGTGAACCTTAAAAAGTATAGAGGCTATTAAAAATTAGGCTGTGCTTCAAAATTCTAAATTTATATCTCGGTTTGTGATATGAACTGTGTTATAAACAGTTCATAGGTCCGTAGGCCAGCCCACCAAAGCCTACCACACCGACAATGGTAACTAGAGCACCGTAGTATTAGAGTCCATCATTTTAGAGCCTTGAACGAGATGACCTCTCTCCCTCCTTCTTGAAAGGCTTTCTTCTCTTGGCTTGTGTGAAATCAAGTAGTCCCAGTTTTCCTCTTATTTTACGGACCTTCTTTGCTTGCTTCTGCTTTCCTTCCCACCTTCAAGTTAGTCCTCTGTGCTTATTTCTATTTACTCTTCCTTGGTGATCTCATCCAGCCCAGCAGCTTTAAAATACCATCTATATGCTAATAATTCCAAAATTTATATATTGACCCTCTACCTCTCCCTTAAGTTTGATTTATATATGAAAATTGCCTACCCCATATTCTCCACGTGGAGGTCATATAGGCATCACATGCTTAACATAGCCAAAACAAAATTCTTGACTTACCCCCACAATCCTGCTCCTTCCCGTCTGTTCCATCTCATTTAATGACACCATCATCCATCCAGTTGCTCAAGACAGAAACATATGATTCCTCTCTTCATACCTCACAGTAAATCCCGTTAATGCTATTTTCAAGGGGCACCTGGTGACTCGGTAGGTTAAGCATCCGACTCTTGATTTTGGCTCGGGTCATGATTTCATGGTTCGTGAGATCAAGCCCTGAGTCGGGCTCTGCACTGAAAGCACGGAGCCTGCTTAGGATTCTTTCTCTCCCTCCTCTACCCTTCCCCTGCTTACACACACACACACACACACACACACACACACACACACACAGTGTGGTCTCTCTCACAAAATTAATAAACTTTAAAAAAATGCTACTTTCAAAATACATCTCATATTCAATCACTTCTCACCACCTATACCACTATACCCTAGTCCAAGCCACCATAATCCTTTGAGGAGACAACTACAAGTCTTCTAAATGGCTTTTATGCTTCACTTTAGCCAATTCCCACACTCCATTCTCCATCCAGCAGCTAGAGGGAGTTTTAAAAAATATAAATTGCTGGGCACCTGGGTGGCTCAGTCAGTTGAGCCTCCAACTTCGGCTGAAGGGCACGATCTCACAGTTCGTGAGTTTGAGCCCCGTGTCGGGCTCTGTGCTGACAGCTCAGAGTCTGGAGCCTGCTTTGCATTCTGTGTCTCCCCCTCTCTCTGTCCCTCCCCTGCTCATGTTCTATCTCTATCTCTGAAAAATAAACTTAAAAAAAATTTTTTAGATGTAAATTGCTGACTGACTTATTTTGCTTAGCATACTATTCTCTAGCTCCACGTCGTTTCCAATGGCAAAATTTCATTCTTTTTTATGACTGAGTAATATTCCAGTGTGTGTGTGTGTGTGTGTGTGTGTGTACACACATATACATATCACATCTTTATCCATTCATCAGTCAACAGACACTTGGACTGTTAAGCCAGTCAGAGAAAGACAAATACCATATGATTTCACTCATATGTGGCATTTAAGAAACAAAACAAATGAGCAAAGGGGAAAAAAGAGAGGGAGAGACAAACCAAGAACAGATTCTTAACTATAGAGAACAACCTGATGGTTACCAGAATGGAGGTAGGTGGGGGGATGGGTTAAATAGGTGATGAAGTTTAAGGAGCACACTTGTAATGAGCATCAGGTATTATATGGAAGCGTTGAATCACTATATTGTATACCTGAAACTAATATTATACTGTATGTTAACTGGAATTTAAATAAAAAACATTAAAAAAATGTAAATCACATCTTATCAATCCCTTGCTTAAAACTGCCCAATAGGGGCGCCTGGGTGGCTCAGTCGGTTAAGCGTCCGACTTCAGCTCAGGTCACCATCTCGCGGTCCGTGGGTTCGAGCCCCGCGTCGGGCTCTGGGTTGATGGCTCAGAGCCTGGAGCCTGCTTCCGATTCTGTGTCTCCCTCTCTCTCTGGCCCTCCCCCGTTCATGCTCTGTCTCTGTCTCAAAAATAAATAAACGTTAAAAAAAAAATTAAAAACAAAAAAAAACAAAAAAAACCTGCCCAATAGCTTCCCTTCACCTTTAGAATAAGGAAAGGTCACAAATTCAGTTTCAGACATGCAGAACTTGAAGGATATAAGGCATGTAAGTGAAGACGTGAAGACAGTAAGTATACGGCCCTCAAGAGAGATTTGGGCAGAGGTTAGAAAGTGGCCTTACTTATTGGCATATGGATAGAAATTGAAAACCATGGATTTGGAAGAGAATACTTAAAATTAAGTTTGAAAAAAAAAAAGGGTGGAGGCATAGGACCATGACTTGAGAACTCACATTAAGGCCTGGTCGAAAAGGAAGAGTTGACAAAATTAAGACTGGGTATGAGAGGTCAGACTCATAATAAGAAGAGCAGATCCGA
This sequence comes from Panthera uncia, assembly GCF_023721935.1. Taxonomy (NCBI): domain Eukaryota; kingdom Metazoa; phylum Chordata; class Mammalia; order Carnivora; family Felidae; genus Panthera; species Panthera uncia. The sequence goes on along the minus strand of NC_064816.1, from coordinate 140,902,100 downwards.
CACCTAGAAAGCTGACGGAAAAGGATGCTTTAAAATGAAGAGAGATCAAATAAAATGGAGATTGAAAAACATTCGTTTGATTTGATAACACATTAGTCATTCTGTGACTTTAACAAGACCTACTTCAAAGACGTGATGGGGAGGTATGGCGATTAAGACAGCAACTCTAGTCAATGCTTTCACAAACTTGGCTATCAAAGGAGAAGGAGAGGGGCACCTGAGTGGCTCTGTGGGTTAAGTGTCTGACTCTCGATTTTGGCTCAAGTCATCATCTCACAGCTCATGGGTTCGAGACCCACATTGGGCTCTGGGCTCATAGCACAGAGCCTGCTTGAGATTCTCTCTCCCCCTCTCTCTCTCTGCCCCCTCCTGCTCACACTCGCTGTTTCTCTCTAAATAAATAAATAAACTTAAAAACAAAAAAGGAAAAGGAGAGATTAGAAGACATAAAACTTAAAGCCATAACGCTATAGGAATGATTTGATGGAGAGAAAAAGGTTGAAGACACAGAACATAATGTACATTTTCTGGAAAGGCAGGAGGGGACAGAATCAAGGTACAGATGGAAGAGTGGTACAACTATTTATGATAATGTTCAACATAAAAGTGTACTCGGAAAAAAAGAATATTTAGAAAAGCCATACAACTCTTGTATGTGCTAAATGCCTCAGTAAAGAAAATCTATTTTAGACCATGTAATGTAAAATAACTCTCTTGCATCAATACCTGCAGACATTGACAATTACCAACTCATTCAATAAACATTTACTAAAAGCATAGTAATGAGCTGGACAGTGTTCTAATCTCTGCAGAATACGGTAAAGAGTAAGACATTACTTTTGCCTTTAAGGAACCCATAGTTAGCAAGCAGGTAAGTTGAGAATTGCAATTCAGTATACATCAGTACTGTGATACACACTTTGTATATATATACAAAGGAAGGTGGTGACACAAAGAAGGGGCACAATAGCATGGGCTTTGAAGTCCAACAGACTGGTCTGAATCTTAACTCTGACATTTATTAGCTATATACCTTTGGGCAAGTTATGTAGCTTCTCTCTAAGCCTCAGTTCCTCATCAGAGAAGAAGATACAAAAGTTATTTTCCTCACAAGGTTATGAGGATTAAATAAGTTAATGGTTATAAAACACCTTGAACAGGGCCAGACACATAGTACCTACTCATTACAAACAACCTATTTGTATTAAAAAAGAGATTTAAAAAAAAGAGAATTTTAAAAAGTTGTATAAAGTACACTTGAATGGGTCTTAGAAGACAATTAGGAGAATGGCACTCTAGAAAGAAGAAATAAAATGTACTGTAGTATTACAGTAAATTACACATTTTTTTAAATCTCTCTCTCCAACCTACCTTTTGCCAAGAATGTAAAGCAACTAACTACAAATACTTCTATACAGCTGAAATATAAAATCAAAGACATCAGTGGTGAGGTTAGAGAGATAGAAAGGGACAAACTGAAGAGTTAGGGTAAGGAGGAGAAATTGAGAAGACTGTGACCAGTTGGGTAAGAGGTGAGCAAAAGGAAGGAATCTACTGTGATTCCCAGGTTTCTGGCTTGGGTCACTAAATGGATGAATTAGCCATGAAACTAGTTAGGATAAGGAGCAAAGAAGAAAGAACAGATTTGGCAGGAAGATGATGAAATTATTTTTAGACACTGAATTTAAGGTACTCTTCAGTAACTTGGGTGGTAATGTCTGGTAGCCACAGGCAAACAGTCCAACAGGAAAGTAGGTCTGGGTTGGAGACAGATTTAGGCATTGTCAGGAAATTAATAACATCACCCAGGGAGAATACAAGAGTAGGAAGGGAAAACAAATAAACAGGCAGATATATTCTTGGATACTAATATTAAGGGGCAGATAAAGGAAAACTAATGAGAAGTTCAAGAGCTAAAAGGATAACTAAGAGCTTTTCAGGAATAGAGACTTTGTCTAATTATGGATTCCTAGGCTCTAGTACAGGAGGTAGTCAAAATAAAAATCTAGAGAAGTTGGGTAGGATGAAGACTAAGAGGTATCCAATGGGTTGAACAATTAGGAAGTTATTACCTTAACAAGAGCACTTGAGTGGAATGAAGGAGGCAGAAGCAAGACTGCAATAGATTGAAGAGAAAAAAAAGAAATTAAAATAAATAACAGAGTCTATTCTTTTTGAAAGCTTGGCTGTAACTGAGAGAAATAAAACAGGACATGGGGTGCCTGGTGGCTCAGTCAGTTAAGCATCTGACTTTGGCTCAGGTCACGATCTCGCAGTTTGTGAGTTCGAGCCCTGCATCGGGCTCTGTGCTGACAACTTGGAGCCTGGAGCCTGTTTCAGATTCTGTGTCTCCCTCTCTCTCTACCCCTCCCCTGTTCATGTGTTTTCTCTGTCTCTGTCTCTCTCTCTCAAAAAATAAGCACTAAAAATTTTTTTAAAAAAAGAAAAGAAATAAAATAGTACATCAGCTAGAAGAAAACCTAAAAGTTATTCATATAATAGAGAAACAAATTCTTCCTAATAATAGAAAATATAAATGAGTGTTTATGAGTAAAATATTTAAACATACGACAGCTTTTGGGTTATTTTGTTGTTGTTGTTGTTTTAAAGTTTATTTATTTATTTTGAGAGAGAGTGCATACATGCAGGGGAGGGGCACAGAGAGAGGGAAAGAGAGAATTCTAAGCAGGCTCCATGCTGTCAGCACAGAGCCCAGCACCGGGCTTGACCCTGTGAATTGCGAGATCATGACCTGAGTCGAAACCAAGAGTTGGACACTCAACCAACGGGACCACCAAGGCGCCCCTAAATACACAACAGTTTTAACAGAATCCAAGTTGCTGCTAGTGATATGTAATTACTTACATAGTATTAAAGAAAAAACAATTCACTGATAACTAAAAGGAAAGCAAATATCAAAATGTTGATATAGTGGTTTTTAAGCGGAATTACAATGGATGATTTTCAAGTGCTCACTCAATACTTACCAAATTTTACTAATGAGCTTCTATTCCTTTTATAATTGTGGTGGTAAGAAGTGGAAGGCAATAAACCATACTGAACCAAAATTAATGATGTTTCAAAGGCAGAAAAAATTTAAGAGATTCTAACTCAAAGAAGATAGACCATAGAAGAGATGAAATATAAGCAGGTTGAAAGCAGGAAAGAAATGGAAGGAAAAAATAAAACCGACACAGAAATGAAATCTTCATTGAATATAACACAAAGGAGTACAAACACTGCTGAAAACATAGTAAAGGACACGGACAAGAGGACTGAGAAAGGCAAGCAAGATATAAGTGAACTCTGAAAACCATAAAACATTGTTGAAAGAATTAAAGAAGATCTAAATAAATTAAAAACATCCCATGTTCGAGTTTGGAAGACTTAATGTTATTAATATGGTAATACTCCTCAAACTGATATACAGATTCAACACAAATCTCTATAAGAATCTCAGTTGAGTTCATATAAACTGACAAGCTGATTCTCAAATTTATATGGAATTGCAAGGTACCTAGAATAGTCAAAACAATCTTGGAAAAGAATAAAGTAAGAGGACTCATACTTTCTGATTTCAAAACTTGCTACAGAGCAAAAGCATGGGAGGCAGTGAGGTAACAGCACATGGACAGACATATAGATCAATAGAATAGAATCAAGTGTCCAGAAATAAACCTGAATGTTTACGGTCAACTGATTTTTGACAGAAATGCCAAGGCTATTCCATGGGCAAAGAGCAGTCTTTCCAACAAATGGTGCTGGGACAACAGGGCAGCCAACTGAGACAATCTCTACCCTACACCAAACATGAAAACTTACGCAAAAAGAATCAAACATAAATGTAAAAGTGAAGCTATATAAAACTCTTAGAAAAAACATAGGGATAAGTTTTCATGACCCTGGATTTGGCAAGAGTTTTAGATATGATAAACTGGACTTCATTAAAATTTATTTATTTATTTTTGGACTTCACCAAAATTTAAAACTTTTGCACTTCAAATAACACAATTAAAAAAGTGAAAAGGCAGGGGCAACCTGGGTAGCTCTGTGAGTTGAGCAGCAACTCTTGATTTAGGCTCAGGTCGTGATCTCAGAGTCATGGGATCAAGCCCCTGTCGGGCTCCATGATGAGTGTGAAGCTTGCTTTGGATTCTCCCTCTCTCCCTTTGCCCCACTCCCCTGTTCACATGTGCGCACTCTTTCTTTCTCTCTAAAAATAAATTTTTAAAAATTTGGTGGGGGGTGCCTGGGTGGGTTAGTCAGTTAAGCGTCCAGCTCTTGATTTTGCCTTAGGTCATGATCTCGCAGTTGGGTTCGAGCCCCATATCAGGCTCTGTGCTGATAGTGCAGAGCCTACTTGGGATTCTGTCTCCCTCTCTCTCCACCTCTCCTCACTCCTTCTCTCTCAAAATAAATAAATACACTTAAAAAAATAAAAATAAATAAATACAAATAAAAAGTCAGATAACAACAAGTGTTGATGAGAGCATGTGGACGCAATTGGAACCCTCATACACTACTAGTAGGAATGTTAAATTCCAGCCACTTTGGAAAAGTTTGGCAGTTAATCAAAATATTAAACATAGAGCACAGAGCTACTATACGACCTAACAATTTCACTCCTAGGTATATACCCAGGAGAAATGAAAACATATGTTCACTCAGAAATCTCTACACAATTTATAGCAGTCTTATTCTTAACAGCCAAAAAGTAGAAATAGCCTAAATGCTCATGAGTGGATACATGGATAGACAAAATGTGGTTTATCCATACAATGGAATATTATTTATCCATAAAAAGGAATGGAGTACTGATATCCACCAATTTAACATGGATGAACTTTGAAAAAATTATGCAAAGTAAAAAAAGGCAGTCACAAAAGACCACATATTATATGATTCCATTCATATGAGACAGTCTACAATAGGGAAATCTATAGAGACAAAAGGTAGAGTAGTGGTTGCTTAGGGTGGGGGTGGGGTGGGGAATGGAAGCAAGAGGATAAGGGAGGTGCAGCTAAAAAATATGAGGTTTCTTCTTGAGGTGATGAAAACGTTCTAAAATCAACTGTGATAATAACTGCACATATCTGGCTATATTTAAAAACCCTGGTATTTAAATGGTGAATTGTTTGTTTGACATGTGAAGTGTATCTCAAGCTATTGAAAACAGAAATGGAAATGTTAAGAAAGAGTTTAAAAGGATTAACTAGGGAGTTGGGGGCTAAAAAAAAATAATAATAAAGGGATTAACTACTCTTGTACTAAAGAAAATAAATAAAAATGGAATTGATGGAATTGCAAGATATTTAGAAAATAACTACAACAGGAAGCCTATAACCTACAGAACACAACTAAAGCAGTATTTAGAGGCATTCTTATGATTTAAACACTTAGAATGAAAAGAGCATTAAGCATCCAACATAAAAAGACAGAAATACAACCACAAAATAAAACCTAAGAAAAGCTAAAGGAAGGATTTAAAGCAATGAAAGAAAAAAGTAATAAATAAGAAAATAGTAGAACTAACTTAAATAAATCCAAGAGCTGGTTCTAAAATCCAAGAACCAAGAAAAAAACACAGGAAAATTTTTTTTAATCATAAAAGAGTATCTGTTCAACGTCACACAAAATAATTTTAAAAACTTAGATGAAATGGGTTATTTTCTAGGATAATAAAATTATCAAAGCTTCCCCTAAAAGATGTATATTGTAAGCAGCCAAATTATCATAAAAGTAGACATTATTTGTCAAATAGTTTTTCTTCCCCTCAAATACTCAAGGTCCAAAGATTTCACAGGCAATTGAATCAAACCTTTAACTTCAATGCCATTTAGCCAGAGATAGAAAGAACACAAATCTAAAAGCACAAAAAACCAAAACTTTGAAATAACTTTTATGAAAGTGGCATAATCCAACAAAGATAAACCAAAAACTACGGAGCAATTTAGCTTATGAGGAGTGATACAAAATTTCTAAATAAAGTTTAGCAAATAGAACCCAACAGCACATTTAAAATAGTAATACATTGTGACAAAGTGAATTGATTCAGGAATGCAAGGATGGTCCAGTAGTACAATTCACCACAAAAGTAGATCAAAGGATAAGAATTATGTAATTTTCAAAGAAGCTATAGATGAAGGCTTTAGATGAAATTTACTTCTGTATTAAAAAATCTTAATAAAATGGTAATAGTGGACTACTTTAACATGATTAAATACGTACACTTCAATCTGAAGTCAGATCACATTCCAACAGGAAAGCACCAAAAACACCCAATGAACTTAGGAATAAGACAAAGATCCACTATCTTACTGTTTCATATTTTTTGGAAAGTACTTGCCAAAATAATGTGACAAAAGAAAGAAAGAAGTATAAAAACTGGAAAGAAGCAGATAAAATTATCTTTATTTGGTAATGATAGGATTATTTAACCCCACAACTCTAAAAAGACAACTGGGAAACTAGCTAGTATTAGAATTCTAAAAGTGGCTAGATACAAAATTAACATCAGAAATTAACAGCATTCCCACATTCAAACAAGATAAAAGATATAATGAAACTATAAACTCCATTTACAATAGCAACAAAAAAGATAAAATACCAAGGGCTAAACATAAGAAATGTGAAAGGTCTTTATGAAAAAATGTTTAAATGTTATTGAGAGATGCAAAAGAAGACTTGAACAAGAAATGAATATATTCCCTGCTCTTGGAACAGAAGAATGAACCGCAAAAAGACATCAAATATCTCTAAATCAATCTATAATGTTCTATCAATAAAAATATCAACAGCATGGGGGAGAGGAGCTATACAAGCAAGACTATCCAGGAAAACCCTGGCAAGTAGAGTAAGAGCAGACTATAATCAAAGAATGGGGTCATTAAGGTATAAATAGGTGAACTGATCAATGAAACAGGATAAAAGCCCAGTAAGAACCTCAAATTATATGTAGGAATCAAGTACACCTATAGACAGTATTTTAATACTGCAATAACTTGTAGCCACCTAGAAAAAAGTCGGATTCTTACCTTAACACTTTACATAATTTATATTTTATATAGATAAGTACATTTAACTTAAAGTAAAATTATAAAAGTACCTAGAAAAAACAAGAATTTTCATTTTAATCAGAAATAATAGTTAAATAGGAAAGGCCTTTCTTATGGTACAAAATCTAAAATCCAAAAAAGAATGATAATTACAACTACAAAAGAATTTTAATTTCTGCTGAAAAACTGTACCATAAACAAGGTCAAAAGCCAAATGATGAGCTATGAAAAATACCTTCAACACACAGCAAAGACAACTAATTTCCTTAAAACACAGAGTTCCTATAAACAATATTAAACATCCTGATAGAAAATGAACAAAAAATATAACCAGATGAATAAAACCTATAAGCAGATGTTATAAATAAAGTTAACAAATATGGTTCTCATACCTATTGAAAAGATGAAGAAAAATACACCTATTAAATTGGCAATTTTAGAAAGTTTGATAACCCACTCTATTATCAAGGGTCTGGGATGCAAGCACTCCAACACCAACAGTGAAAACAAAACTGGTACAATCTTTATGGAAGGCAATTTCACAATATCTATGAAAATCTAAATAGTACATATCCTTTGACCCAGCAATTGCACTTCTAGGAATTTATTCTAAAGACAGACTCACTCATGTGCAAAAATATATAGACAGATATTCATCATATCATCATTTATATTAGCAAGACTGTAAACATTTTAAATGCCCATCCAAACAAAGAAATGCTACCATTTCTTTCCATGTGCATGTACACACACACACACACACACACACGCACGTGCACTCAAAATTTATCATTGCTTGCTTCTAGGGAAAGAAGCCAATCAGCTGGGGTCAAAGGTAGAAGGAAAACTTGCCTTTTATCATATGCTCTTTTGTACCATTTGGATTTTATATCAGCAACATATATCACATTTCACATTTTTAAGTTATCAGTACTGTTTTTGCCCAGCTTTACCAGTTGTTACATATTTCCTTCTCTTTGTCAGTTTTTCAGTTCCTTCATTAGCAGCAATGTCTAACTGTCATCGCAGGTAATACATTTAATCAAACTGACACCGTGAAATCACAATAGTAACTTGCACTCTATTATCTCCATGATCTGGGTGCCCCTGAGCTCTACCTCTGCATACCTATTCTACAAAAATGTTCCCTGTTCTTTCTTTACCATGTGTATAGAGATTATGAATTAGAAATCCAGGACCAACAAGCTATGAATGTCTTGGCCTATGGGACAAACACAAACTCACGACTGCATTTTAGGAGGAGACAGCAAAAAGGCAAGAAGCTGCTCAAACAAGGTTTCACAAAATTATCATTTGTGCTGTCACCATGAATGCAGAGTGTGGTCTACTTTTAAGTGTAAGAACTTGATTTTATCCATTTGTCCAGAGTCAATGGGGCTGTAGAGGATTGAACCACACTAATCAATCAAATTCACAAGAAACTAATTGCTTACATATAATGCCAATGCATCCATCTAGAATTTAAGTACATGTACATATGTACAGACGTATATACACAATTAGTGTGTGTGCATATACGAAGAGTGTCAAATCATGCAAATCAAGGAATCACCCATAAATGATAAGTATGCCCAAGGAGAACCACACGGCACTATAAGTGTGTATAGAGAGAAGAGAATAAATCAGAAGGTCAAAGAAGGCATCCCTGAAAACACAGTGTGATCGAGTTAAGTTCTAATGGAAGAGAAGCTAAAAAACAAAAACAAAAAACCCTAAAAGCCAAAAAACAGAAGTGGAGTTAGAGAGTTCTTGGATGATGGGATAGCATGTGAAATGGCCTCGTGGCAGAAAGAGCATGATATGTCTAAGGTAGCAGAAAACGATCTAAGAGCAAGACCGTATGACGTAAAATTAACTCAAGAGTTACACAATGCAGTGCCTTTTAGGTCATGTTAAGGATTTCTGCCTTACGCTAAAAGCAATGAAAAGCTAGTGAAGGGCTGTAAGCAGAGATGAGAATAGATTTGCGCTTGCAAAGGTGAGTGTGCTATATGTATTGCAGGGCAAGAGGAGAAGCAGGAAGACTGCTTAGAAAACTGCAGGAGACCTAAGTGAGGGATGATGGCAGCATGAGCTGGAGTTATAGAGCAGAAATAAAATAGATGGAACTTGGTGATTAATTATACCTGAAATACAAGGGAGAAGCAAATTTCAGGAGGATGCCCAAGTTTCAGGTTGCGTAACTGCGTGCATAAAGATGCCACCACTGAAGGAGAGCGCAAGAACACTCCAGGAAGACCAGAGTGTTGTATTTTGTTTCATCAGGGACTAGATGGAGGGTCTGCGTGCAAAAAGCAAGAAAGGGTTCTGGGTGCTTAGTATCTGGCAGTCTTGGTAGAGCCGGACAAAAAGTGGAAAATGGGATTAGATGTCAATGGAGAGAGAAAGTTAGCTACAAAAACTTAAAAAAAAGAATCCTTTTTTAACCTCCAGGGTCAGCCATAAAACAGGCCTAGATATTTCTATGCCTCACCAGCACCTAAAATCTTCTTAAACACCTCAATACACAACCTTTCGATGAGTGTGGGGGGAGGGGACGGTCAAAATGCAATGTTGGGGAAAATAATTAATTGGTGTAAAAGAATTTGAAATATATTGAGATGGCAGATGTTCCCAATTCTGATAGTAAAGAAATGACAGAAGCTGCCTACTTGGGGAAGGAAGAATGAAGCACCAATCAAAAGGAAAAGAAAGAGAGAAGAGGCTGATCATCCCATTGCATGAATTCTCACAGTTTAAATTTTTCACGTTTTATCTTTCCCTCTGGACAAATGGCTGTTCGTGGCCTTGTGTGCTAAGGAAACGCAGAAATAGCTCCACACCTAAGCCCCACATCAAAAAGCATGGCTTCCACTGCCATCTGGTGGTGGCAGTGAGGAAGTGCACCAACTAGGTTCTTGGAGCCTGGGAATGCCTATATGTAGTCCATGGTATAATTAATCTGAGATCAAAGACCTAAAGATCGCAGTGGTAGAGGGAAAACCGGTAAAAGTCTTTGGTAAGAGATTTATCTTCTAATCTGTCAATACACAAAAATAGAAGTGTTTGCTGTTAATTTGAGGTAGGTAAAAGGATTTCTCCTTTTTTCTTTTTCATGTTTAAGATCACATATATAGCAGTTCTAAAATACCCAGTCTGATACTACCACCTCAAACTCAACTCCTAGTATATTATATATTTGACTATTTACAACTGCTTCAATGTGAATTTTAATGGCACATATAAATGGTTAATGTGCATTTCTAACACATCAATAACCTCATCACCAGCAAGCAACTGTCTCATTGAACGTGCAAAATTCCCTTTGTTGTCTCCAAATTAATCAAATAATTTTTGACTACTTAGAACCACAGGCATGGTACTAAAATGAATTCAAAAACCATCATGTTCTCAAAACTCACCGGCTAAGCAAATATATCACTGATAAAATCAACATTATTCACAAACAATATGGTGAATGATTAACACATCATTCCTGATCGTTCTCTTCAAGGTAAAAAAAATACGCTTGCCCAATATAATATTTGACATTCTGTGCAATATTTACTTCCCTACCTTCCCTCTACTACACTTCACTTACAAATGTACCTCTTTAAAATTCTCTGCACACACACATCGATTTGATTTGTTTTTTAAAGCATCTGAACTCCAGGATAGGAAATTGTAGGCCAAAACGTAAAATAATCACATTGGATACATTTTTCCAATTCTCAATCAGCTGCTTTTATCATAATTTTGTCACCAAGTATATTCTTGATCTTCATTTTTCTCCCCTTAAAATCTAGACCACGTTATCGATTCTGTCTCTGGACATTGCAAAATATTAATAATTTAACTAGTTTTTCCTAATTCTCTTGGTTCTGTTCCCCATCCACATCCCAACACCCTCTACCCCCCTCCCCGCGCCTTTCCTCCTCCTTTCTAGTCTCAGAATGCCTAACTCTTAAACACTCGAGGTGGTTTTTACAAAAACACTCTTTGGAATGTTCCTCCCTCTTCTCTCAACTTAGCACCCTTTAAAAAATAATGTCCCACAGCTAGGCGCCAATACCCTCCTTTTACAGGATCAAACTGCGGAAGAGGATGAGACTGGGAACAGAGTCACCGAAACATTTGGGAATGTCAATGAAACATCGGCCTCTCCTTTGAAAAGAAAACACAACTCTCAGCACAGAGCTTTCAACAAAGCAAAAATGCTTCTTTTCGTTGTGTTCCTGCTCCGTCCCTGACCTCAAAGACACCTTTCCTTTTCTCTAAGCCCCAGTTCCTCTGCTATGCGTGGGGCCTGCCTTTGCTCCTCCCAAGGAAAAGAAAGCCAGGGAGAAAAGAAAAGGTAGCAGTCGCCTTCCCTTCGCGCCCGCAAGCTGGCAGGACCCTGTCCCACGACTCACCTGGCAGGTGCGGCCGCCCGGAGAGTTGCACGAATCTGTTGAGCTGGCCAGTCCCCCGACCCCCGCTGCCCCCGCTGCCCCCGCCGGCCCCGCTACCTCCGCCGCCGCCGCCACTGCCTGCGGCGCCTCCTCCCCGCCGGCGGTTCCTGTCCCAGCCCTGGGCGGCCGACATGACCCGCTAACGATTGCGGCAGCCGGGTCCCGGCAGCCCCTGGCCCGGCGGCACTAGCGGAGCCTCCTTGCTGGGCTCCTCAAGAGACCCGGGAGACTGGGGTAGGGGGAGCGCCCTGTCCTCACCAGCGACCAATGACTGGCTTACTTGGTGACAGGCAGCCAATGGCCAGTCGCCTTCTTGGCAGGTGGAGGGAGGCGGGGAGAGACGTGGTAACCATAGCTATGGCTAAAAAAAAAAAGTGGAGAGAGAGAAAGGCAGAAGCAGCCACTCAACACACGCATCAACCGCGCTAAGCAAGCCCGCGTCGCGAGTCCTGCGGGATCAGGAGGGCCAATCGAAGGCCGAGCAAGAGAGGCCACGCCTGCAGAAAGAGTCCCGGCGATAGTCGGTCTTCCAGCCGCGGTTAGGGTTCAGGAACTCTTCCCATAAGTACTCAAATCAGAACTAGGCTGTGAACATAATACACATGTTTGGGGGCAATACAGTGTTTCGCCGGCTGTGCAGACTGAGACCCCTTTCCCTGACTGTTAACACACGCAAAGGGCTCTGTTGGAGGAGGAAAAAAAACAGAGGCGGAGTCATAACTTAAATATAAAAGTGAGGTAGTCTGGGTTTCATTTGTCTCGTCTTTGAATTGAGTGGCTGAGCTCCTCAATTAAACACCAGCCACCTACCAAGCAAGCAATTTTAAACTTGGTTAATAAACATAAAGAAGTGTTGAAGCTAACCAGTAATCCTGGAAATACAAATTAAGACTCCAATGAGAAACCATTTCTGGCTGATTAGGTTAGTAAAGATTTTAAAAATAACACCTATCAGTAAGAAGAGTACCAGGAAAAAGGTAATTTCATGGATGACTGATGGCTATGAAAATGTTTTTGTCCAATCAAACCCTTTTTTGCTAGTAGAAAATCTGAATCACCTGAAACACAGAAATAGGTACGGAAGATGAAGATTGAGGAAAACTGCAGATGTACAGTTCAGAAATTCTTATTGTTAAATAATTGTCAAATTATTACTGTCAAATTATTGTTCCAAAATTAAACAGAAAACTTGGCTATGAACTTACGGGGGGGGGGGCAGTGCAAAGTGGGAAAATACAGATTATTAAAAATGTTTACGAATAAGGGAAAAGCATATATACTCTTCAGAGAAAACAACTTTTCAAGGTTCTTAGGTACGGTGGCTTTTCTTTTTTTTCTGTAAACCTTTACATAGGAGAACCTTATGTGATGCAAGGAAAAAAGAGAAAATCTGCTGTAGCTGAGGCTGCCTACATATGCTTTTGGTCAAATCTCATGTCACCAGTGGTCCTGCCTCCTTATTTTCCTACTTTTAGTCCCTCAAGGCAGGTGTTTTACCTTGTAAGCACTATAAGGCACTGCTTATGAAAATGTTTGAGACTTGAAAAAAAAAAGTTTATGGCTCTAAAATATGAAAGTCAAAATTAATAAATGTTAATTTTTCTAAAGAAATTGTACCATTGAGTAAACCAAATAGTAGATGAAGGAAATTTTCTTTTTATAGGAGTATTCCCTAAATAAAGAACAATACAATATCACCATTTTTCAACCCTTAATACACTCAGAGATCAACCTATTGAATATTACCCACTGCTAGCATCACAAAATTAAAGATGAGATATATATGCCTCTAGAACATAAACATAAGTATGAAGTAGTCTTGTAGAAAAATTGAACTTGAATCTCATCAGATATCTATATCTATCAATTTATAGGAAATACCGAGGATAGAGGAATATAAAAAAAAAAAAATACTACAGAGACACAAACCGCAAAATCCAGACTATGGAAATTCTACAGAATAATCAAATTTTTCAACAAATAAATTACAAAGGAAAATGAGAGATTTGGAAGGAAAAATCTATATGATAAGAGACCAGTGATAGTGGTATAATTGTGAATATACTAAGAATCACTGAATAGTAATGGTTGCACAACTTTGTTATTATATTAAAAACCACTGCATTGTACACTTGAAAGGGTAAATTTTATGGTGGATTTTATGTGGATTATATCTGAATTAAAAATTTTAAATAATATGGGAAGGGAGGAATGGATGTGGAGCTAGATGAAACACATGAACCATAAGCTGAAGCTGGGTGGTGAAGAAGGACATAAGAACTGTTCATTATACTGTTGCCCCTACCTTTGTATATGTTAGAAACTCTTCATAATAAAAAGGAAAAAAAAAGGTCTACAAAAACAAGATTATATTAACGAATCAACTGAAAACTATCTCATGTAGTTATTATATATTACGTAGTATATATAATACACATATAATTTGTATGTAATACATATGATAATCAGTTTTAATTCCAGAAACAAAATGAAACTTTTGTTCTTAACTAAATTTAAAATATTAAATTATTATTTTTTTAATGCTTATTTATTTTTGAGAGAGAGAGCACATGGGGGAGGGCCAGAAAGAGGAAGACAGAGGATCCGAAGTGGGCCCTGTGCCAACGACAGAGGGCCCAATATGGGGCTCAAACTCTCACACCCTGAGATGGTGACCTGAGCCAAAGTCGGACATTCAACCAACTGAGCCACCCAGGTGCCCCAAAATTATTAAATTATTTTGAAAACCTTCTAAAAATTAGGTTGCCATCAAAACTTTTTAATGTGGAATATAGGTACACTTTGATGGACATTGACATGATTTGGACAGGGGCCTTCAAAATAAGTGCATGCAGAGGCACATGGCTGGCTCAGTCAGTACTCATGCAACTCTCGATCTTTGGGCCATGAGTTTGAACCTCATGTTAAATGTAGAGATTACTTAAAAAGTTAATAAAGTTAAGTGCATGCAGACAATATGTACCTGCTAACATAACATAACATGAAGTACATGATACCACCTACGAAGTCATCATATCAAAAATATTCACTTGAATCTATTCAAGATTTAACCTCTAACATCCAGTTTACAGAAACTTTCAGGGCACAAAGGAACAAGTTAAATAACATGTGAAACAACTAAATCCAAGGAGACAATCTTCACTATATCTAGCCTGGTTTCGTCAATAAGTCAATGTAATGAAAAACAAAATGAAATAACACAAAAACAAAATGGGAAGGTGGTGACCCCTAACGAAATAATAGAGGTAGGCAATGACAATCAATGGCTGCTAGCATAACAAAAAGGAACAAGCAGACATTACGTGTGTGCTAACAAAAGTATAATCATTGATGGTGAACTATTCTTTTTAAAAAAAATTTTTTAACGTTTATTTATTATTGAGAGAGAGCATGAGCATGAGCACAGGAGGGGCAGAGAGAGGGGGAGACACAGAATCCGAAGCAGGCTCCAGGCTCTGAGCTGTCAGCACAGAGCCTGACGTGAGGCATGAACCCATGAGCCATGAGGTCATGGCCTGAGCTCAAGTCGGATGCTCAACCGACTGAGCCACCCAGTGGCCCCTATGATTAACTATTCTTGCCAAAAAACTGAATCTGAATAAAGTCAAACGTGTAACTCTATCCGTTTACAGGATATAAAAAACAGTACATGTGAAAGTACATGGAAAAGTATGTTTTATATAAATGTAAGGTCATATTCTCATGTTAGCAATCAATCAATGTATAGCAATCCTTTAAAAATAGGGGCGCCTGGGTGGCTCAGTCGGTTAAGCATCCGACTTCAGCTCAGGTCACGATCTCGCGGTCCGTGAGTTCGAGCCCCGCGTCGGGCTCTGGGCTGATGGCTCAGAGCCTGGAGCCTGTTTCCGGTTCTGTGTCTCCCTCTCTCTCTGGCCCTCCCCCGTTCATGCTCTGTCTCTCTCTGTCTCAAAAATAAATAAACGTTAAAAAAATTTTTTTTAAAGAAAAAATAAAAACGTTTACTTCTTGGATTGTTGGTTAGTTTGTCATAGATTAAACATGACCCAGAATCCTACAAATTCCTTGGTGAATAGTCAAAGGTGACTAACTGTTTGTCATCAGCCCAGATCAAATCAGCATTGATACTGAGAAGCCCAAACTAATGAGTCTGTAGTTTACTTAATTACAAAAATTATAACCATCTACTCATAAACATTACACACATAAGCATCACACATACAGATGTCGTCAAAACGCAAAGTATAAATTGTAGCTAAGGTTAGGTCTGGCTGCCCAGAGAAAAGAAGGAAGAAGGCTCACATTTATTGATTCACCTGTTGTGAACTAGGCACTTTTATGTATATTATGTTTTTTAATAGGCAGATTACCTACCATAGCATTTTTGAAACATTAAGTCATGAAATCAATTCAATGGAACATGACCAGTATTTCCTAAAAAGAAGAATGAAACTGTAAGAGTGCAAGAAAATAAAGGGGTGGGGGGACAAAGTGGTTCAGGAAGGTCTTGAAACACCTTGCCTCTAGGTATTCAAGTTGGAAGGGCCTCCTCTGAAGGGTTATAGAAACCTTAAGCTCCCCTCTCACAATGTTTAGGCAGGCATTTGATCAGCAAAAGGGTAAGCAACCAATGTGTTTACCAAAGTTTTAGGTTCCCAGAAGCCCAGTAACTTCAGCCCTGTCTAAAAAACTTATATGGAAATTTTGAATGCAACTCTTTGCCCTTATCCCACCCCCACTTAAAACACACACACACACACACACACACACACACACACACACACACACACAAATATCCCACTGTTTCAAAGCTTCCATGTTTCTTTGTGTAGCTTTAAACATAAAAGCCTGAGTTTGCCTTTGATAGGTGGAAAAAAGGCCTTGGACTTTGTAAAGGTAAAACCAAGATTTCATTTTGGATAGGGAAGGTATTAAACAGTTCTGCTTAAGATGACACCGGAAAGACAAATCTCATTAAGGAGCTTAGGCTGAATCCCAATGGAGTGAGGAGTCATTGAAGTCTTTAAGAAAAGAGGTGACATGATCAGATTAGTTTTCAAAGATCACTCCAGAGAACTGGGTTGAGGATTTATATGGGAGGCTGTCCATTGCCGTGGGTGAACCTGCCTATAGGCAGCACCCTCAGGGAAAAGACCTCTGCTCCCAAATATCTTCTCCTGGCCACACTAAGGATCTATCATGTTGGGGCACCAGGGTGGCTCAGTCCATTAAGCGTCCAACTCTGGATTTTGGCTCAGGTCATGATCTCACGGTTCATGGAACCGGGGCCTTGCCCCAAGTGGGGCTCTGCACTGACAGTGCGGAGAATGCTTGGGATTTTCTCTCTCCCTCTCTCTCTGCCCTTCCCTTGCTTGTGCTCTCTCTCAAAATAAATAAACTTAAAAAAAAAATCTATTCTCACATGCATATTTTTGAGCAGTATCACAAAAGATTGGAATACTTGTTTAGGCTATGACTTAAATGCAATATTGCTCTAGCACTAAGCCATGTAGTCTTATAATCAATTATAAAGACAATGCTCTCGCACCTGGCTACCTCAGTAAAAACTCTTGATCTTGGGGTCGTGAGTTCAAGTTCTACATTGGAACCTGTACATTAAAAAGTACAAATAGGAGTGCCTGGGAGGCTCAGTCAGTTAAACATCAGCTCAGGTCATGATCTCACAGTTTGTGAGTTCAAGCTCCACATCAGGCTCTCTGCTGTCAGCACAGAGCCTGCTTTGTATCCTCTGTCTCCCTCCCTCCCTCTCCCTCTCTCCCTCTCTCAAAAGTAAACAAACATTTAAAAAAAAAACATTTGGAGCGCCTGGATGGTTCAGTGGGTTAAGCATCGGACTCCTGATTTCAGCTCAGGTCATGATCTCATGGTTCATGGGTTCGAGCCTCACATCGGGCTTTGTGCTTCATAGCACATGGAGCCTGCTTAGAATTCTCTCTCTCCCTCTCTCTGCCTCCACCACTCATTCATGCACTTTCTCTCTCCCTCTCAAAATAAATAAACTAAAAAAAAAAAAAAAAGTAGAAATAAATAAATAAACCTAAAAAAAAATAACACTCTTATAGCGGTGCTTTATAACTGAAAGACTGAAACAGAATTAAACTAGTCTATTGTCTTTTGATAAATTTACTTTTACACTTGACATCAGAAAAATGACATAATGAGATGCAGTAACATATTACTTTAGCTGTTGCAGGCTAATGAGAAGACGACAAGGACTGCCATATAACATGAAAAAATACACTCATGGCATATTTGAAGGTTGCATGCCATCACAGAAAGCAATCCAAAAGCGAGTTTCACAGTGCTCCTGATGTTCCAAGTCCAATAAGAAATGTAAGTTTCTACAGAAAACTGAATAATGGTCAATTGTTTTTAAAGTTATGTGTAGAGTCATTTGGATATTTACTTATTTACTTCAGTAATCTAATAGAAAGTTCTGGGCTAAAACCAGACTTTTTTTTTTGTAAGTTATTTATTTATTTAAATAATCTCTATACCCTACGTGGGACTCAAACTCATGACCCTGAGATCAAGAGTGGCACACTCCGAATGAGCCAGCCCAGTGCCCCTGGACGGTTTTTTCAACATCTGAAATATTGAACTTGAAGTCCAGATAGGATTTACTGTTACCAATTCCAGTAATAATTGTTTTACATATTCATTTGATTCAGATTTAAGTGACACTAACTTAACTGCAAAGGAACAAGATAATTTTATGAAGATATTAAGTGACATCTCATTAAATTGACTTCAGGAGAATGCTCTCTGGCAAAGATTTGTCAAGTATTAAGTCTCATCCCAAACAAATAAACAAAACCTTGAAACTATTAATGTCATTTTGTATTTTTGGTGTGGTAAGCTTATATGAACAGGCACTCCCTGCATATGTTAATACTATTGAAACTAAATCACACACAAGAAGATTAAATAAAGAGCCTAAACCAGGCCATATTTTTCTACTTTTCTCCAACATTGGTGATTATAGTTCAGCAAACATCATTCAGTAATGTGAACTGTTTTGAATATATGGTTATTTAATTTAGAAGTTTATTCTGATTTTGTTTTTAAAGCACTATAAGCATATATAAGCTTATAAATAATGTATGCATTGAACTTCTGATAAAAATAACATGTCAACATTGAGGAGGAGGTTTTCTTCTGTGTAAAACAGGATGAATAAAATCAAAAGGTAGAATGAACATTAATTATTTTAAGAAATACTGTTCTACCAAATGCTCCTTGCTTAAGATAGATTTAATTGAGTTTGTCACGCGAAACCAATATAATCCTAATTAATATACTACCTCGAGAGTTGTAAGAAACAGGTGTAAACCATACAGTATAATACAAATGTGAGGGATTTCCTACGTAATGTAGATTTTTTTTTTTAATTTATTTATTTCGAGAGAGACAGCCCACGTCGGGGACACAGAGAGAGGGATAGAGAGAGAATGCCAAGCAGGCTTTGCACTGTCAGATGCAGAGCTTGAACCCACGAAACTGTAAGATCATGACCTGAGCCGAAACCAAGAGCTGGACGCTTAACCGACTGAGTCACCCAGGCACCCTACACAAAGTAGATTCTTAAAAAATGCTTTTTAATTAGTCAGCTGGGAGAGGTGAAATAAGACAAAAATACATAAAGTTGTAATAGTCCCAAGATTGGTCCAATAGCCACATGGGAAATGATTTTGAGTCTTTATATCAAACTCTGATTTGTAAAATAATGAATACATCCTTACTGTATAATCTGTAAATAGAAGAAGATATAGAAAAAGTGAAACTCTCCCATTCACTTGCTACCCAATCCTACTCTCCACCCCCAAAAGACCGTTAATGGTTTGATGTCTATTCTTCCAGATCTTTTTCTTTTTTTTAAGTTTATTTTTATTTATTTTGAGAGACAGAGAGAGAGACAGAGACAGAGAGAGAGAGAGAGAGAGAGAGCGCGAGCATGAGCAGGAAAGGGGAGAAGAGAGAGAGAATCCCAAGCAGGAGCCCAACATGGGGCTTGATCTCACAACTGTGATATCATGACCCGAGCTGAAATCAAGACTTGGATGTTGGGGGCGCCTGAATTGGTTAAGTGTCCAACTCTTTTTTTTTTAATGTTTATTTATTTTGGGGGTGGGGGGAGACACAGAATTTGAAGCAGATTCCAGGATCTGAGCTGTCAGCACAGAGCCCGATGTGGGAATTGAACTCGTGAACTGCCAGATCATGACCTAAGCCAAAGCCGGACGCTTAAGGGACTGAGCCACCCAGGCACCCCAAGCATCCAACTCTTGATCTCGGCTCAGGTCATGATCTCATGGTTCGTGAGTTCGAGCCCAACATGGGGCTCTGAGCTGACAGCACGGACCTGCTTGGGATTCTCTGTTCCCCCACTCCCCACTCTCTCTCCCAAAAATAAATAAACATTAAAAAAAAAAGAGTTGGATGCTTAACTGAGCCACCCAGATGCCCCTCCAGATCTTTTACACACACATGCAGGTATTCTATTTTAGTTTGTTACACAGATGGGATTACACGGTGTATTCTGCAGGCAGCTTTTGCTCTTCTATACAATATGTCTTGGACACATTCTTATTAGTTTTTAACAGGATTTCGTTATTCTTTTTTAACCTGCAGACATTCTTCCGTCCTTTGGTGGAAACAGGAAGAGTGAAGATCTCTTAGTCCCAAAACAGCATGTTGTCTTTTAGGATGTAAATTTACAAACACAGCAAAAAGCAAACGAAAAGATGTAAAGAAATCCAAGGACTCCAAATAAATTCAAGCAAAGTTGGAATTGCTTTCAGCACCTGGATAATCTTTCACACCAAAAAACAAACAAAGGAATAGGATTTGGGAGGGAGGATTCCTCTAAATGGGAAAGATAATTTGTCAAGGTCTGGGTGGATCTGGGAATACCTTTGGCCATGCTGCATGGCAGGCTGAAAAACTCCACTGACTTTCATTTCCCCTGAGAGATTTCACAAGACTATATTCTTGTTTCTCCATGCAAATTTCACTGCTTAAATCAAGGATTCTGAAACTCTTTTAGCCTGGTAAGGCCTATGGATACTTTTTTCAGAATAATCTTTTTAATGCATAAAATAAAATGTATAAAATTACCAAGGAGACTAATTATACTAAAAGATAGCTATCAAAATATTAAAAGAATTAATTTTTTGATATAGTAAATCATATGCCTCTGATACTAACACATGAAATAACAAAGTTGAGTGGGAGTCTCCAGAACTACTATATTTAAAACGGTATAAACAATATTTTAAGGTACTTGCAGTAACTCTAATGGTATATGACAATATCTGGATTTCTATGGGTGACAAAGTGACAGTACAGTTAATACTACTGTGGTTTGAACAGCTGATGGGAATTAAGGACGCATTTATTGTGATGAGCGCAGGGTATTTTATGGAAGTGTGGAATGACTACATTTTACACCTGAAAATAATATTACACTGTATGTTAACAAACTGGAATTTAAATAAAATTTCAAAAAAAGAAAAGAAAAAAAATACGACTGCAGTTTATTGCCTACATTTCTATTGACAGAAATGCTAAATTTCAGTTAGGGGATTGTGAAAATCACGGGACTTTTTTCCCTAACCATTAGTTTCCTTGGTGTATTGGCTTGCTTGGGCTGCCATTACAACACCCCACTTAGTAGGTGGCTTAAACAATGGAAATGTATTTTCCCGCAATTCTGGAGGCTCGAGGTCTGAGATCAAGGTGTCAGCAGGACTGGTTCCTTCTGGAGGTTCTGGGGGAGAATCTGTTTCATGTCCCTTTCCTAGTTTCTGGTGGTTTCTGGCAATCCTTGGCATTCCTTGGCTTGTAGCTACATCACTCCCATCTTGTGACATGATGCATTCCCTGTGCATCTCTGTGTCCAAATTTCCCTCTTTCTATAAGGACACCAGTCATATTGGATTAGGGCCCACTCAAATCCAGTGTGACCTCATCTTAACTTAATTGCATTTACAAAGACCTCATTTCCAAATAAGGTCATATTCATAGGTTCTAGGGAGACATAACTTTTGGTGGGGGTGGGGGGTGGGGGACACTATTCAACCCAGTATACTATCCAAGTTCACAGATTCCCTGGTTTAAGTGGAATCAGTACGAAGTCTGAAAGAGAGAAATGATGAAAAATGCTAATGGTTATTGTGTTGAAGAGTGAAATTATGGATTGTTTTCTCCTTATCTCTAATTTTAGAAAGTTCTAGAATATGACTTTATTACTTTCAGAGTAAAAAATAAAGAAATTATGACATGTTATTGATTTTAATCATTAGCAACTTTTTAGATAATAAAAGTTCTTTGAATTTGGCCTCAGATAATTTTATTGGCATAAAGGCAAAGGGACCTGGATGGGTAAAAGGCTCCTGCTTTTATATATCTGTGAGGTTATAGATTAACCAGAAAAGTTTCTCTTGAGGAAAAATGTACAGTCATATTTAATTCTTTTAGTATAAAAAGAACATGTACAACGTCTCATAGATTTAAGGAATCCTTGGATAAATACAAACTATAGATACCATATAATGAAGAAATTAAAAAACACTAGTAAACATGCCTCATTAAAAAGAGGTATGGACCCTATATTTGTGGCCAATTTTAGGCAAGGGTGCCAAGTACATTTAACGCAGAAATAACAGTCTTAACAAATGGTGCTCGAACCACTAGATTTTCCACACACTAAAGAATCAAGCTGGACCTCTTTCCTCAGACCATATATAAAAATAAATCTAAAATGAATCAATGCCCCGAACATAAGTGCTAGAACCATAAAAGTATTAGAAGAAAAACATAGAGGTGAATCTTCATGATCTTGGATTTGGCAAGGGATTCTTAGGTATGACACCAAAAGCATAAGTAACAAAAGATAAAACAGAAAAATTGGATCTCAACAAAATTTAAAACTTACACATCAGGGGACATTCTCCAGAAAGTGAAAGACAACCTACAGAATAGGAGAACATATCGGCAAAGCATGTATCTGAGAAGAGTTTAATGTCACGAATATATAAAGAATTCCTAAAACTCAACAAAAAGACAACCCAGTTGAAAAATGGGCAAAGGGTCTGAATAGACACTTCTCCAAATAAGAACGGTCAATAACTGGGGCGCCTGGGTGGCTCAGTCAGTTAAGCGTCCGACTTCAGCTCAGGTCACGATCTCGCGGTCCGTGAGTTCGAGCCCCGCGTCAGGCTCTGGGTTGATGGCTCAGAGCCTGGAGCCTGCTTCCGATTCTGTGTCTCCCTCTCTCTCTGGCCCTCCCCCGTTCATGCTCTGTCTCTCTCTGTCTCAAAAATAAACGTTAAAAAAAAAAAAAAAAAAAAAAGAACGGTCAATAACCACATGAAAAGATACTTGGGGCACCCGAGTGGCTCAGTCGGTTAAGTGTCCCGACTTCAGCTCAGGTCATGATCTTACAGGGTTCGTGAGTTTGAGCCCGGCATCAGGCTCTGTGTTGACAGCTAGAAGCCTGGAGCCTGCCTCGGATTCTGTGTCTCCCTCTCTCTCTCTCTGCTACCCACCCCCCACCGCCTTCCTGATTTGCGCTGTCTCTCTCCCTCTCTCTAAAATAAATGAACATTAAAAAAATTTTTTTAAAGATGCTCACCACTATGGTTAAGGAAATGCAAATCAAGAGCACAAAAGATGGCACGTCACATTACCTAGGTCAGCTAACATAAAAAAGATAGACAATAAGTGTTGAGAGGAATGTGCAGAGATTAGAACCCTCATACACTGCTAATGGGATTGTCAAAGGGTACAGCCACCTTGGAAAAGTTTAAGAGTTTCCAAAATGTTAGAGTTACCAGCTGACTCAAGTTTTACTCCTTGATATATACCCTAGAGAAATGAAAACCTATGTCCACACAAAAACTGGTACACAAACATCTACAACAGCATTATTCGTAACAGTCAAAAAATGTAAACGACGCAAACGTCCACCAACGGGTAACGGAAAAACAAAATAAGGCATCCATCCGTACAATGGAATATTATCCAGTCATTAAAAAAAAACTGCAGCATGAATGAACCTTGAAGACATTATACGAAAAGCCACATATTGGGGCACCTGCCTGACTCATCCGGTGGAGCGTGCAACTCTTGATCTTGGCATTGTAGGTTTGAGGCCCACGTTGGGTGTAGAGATCACTTAAAAATAAAATCTCTGAAATACATATTGTATGACTCCATTTATATGAAATGCCCAGCGAAAGCAAATCCATAATGACCAAAAAAAAAAAAAAATAGATTAGTGGTTACCCGGGGCTGGGGGAAGGGAGAAATAGGGAATAACTGCTAATGAGTACAAGGATCCTTCACGGAGTGATGAAATGTTCTGGAATTAGATGGTGGTGATGGTTGCACACCTCTGTGAGTATACTAAAAACCATGTTATGTTATGAAGTTACATATCAATAAAAAGTAGCCCATAAGAAATAAAAAATGTTTGACAAATGTATACCCACTTAAGAACTTAGTCATGTTTTATAGATTTAAATTTTCACTGAAAACGTCAATCTTGCTGTTGGACACACCTTTGTACTTTATGAAAGAATTGTACTTAGCAAACATAGTATATTTGACTCATTCTCAAGAGGTCCAACACGGCATAAAAAGCTTACATACATGTTTGTATATTCTCACATTAAAAAAACCACACACACACACGGGGGTGCCTGGCTGGCTCAGTCAGAAGAGCATGTGACTCTTGATCTGGGGGTTGTGAGTTCAAGCCCCATGTTGGGTATAGAGATTACTAAAATATAAATAAATAAACAACACCCCACACATACAATAAAGACAGTCTGACAGCTGGAGCTATCAGCAGAACTGTCTGCTTCCCTGGGATAAATAAAGTGGATAAACTGACCCTGAGAGTGAGATTAGCATGCCAGAGGGTTTGGGATCAACACCATGGAAAGGAGGGGAAGGAAGCAGGATAAGGTAGGGAAGAAGCTGGACTGCCATGATGTCTCAAGGTTGGCCCCAGGGGACCCCACAGGAAACTCCAAAGCTGGATGGCCCTTTAGCATTGTCCTGAGTTGGGACAAGGATGCTGGGCCTTTTATATCCCCTTCTTGATTAGTCCCTGGATGCAGGATTCCCTGGGGAAGGCAAATGGCTCTTTTCATTCAAGTAACTCTTCCAGGAACTGACAGCTAAGGGAAGGGCTTCCTGCTGGTGGTACTCCCAGGAGCTATGAGATTTAGTTCTTTATTCCTAAAGGGGGCCCTCGGTGGTGCAACACTGCCTCCACGACCCTATGCTAAAGGTGGTCCCACTTTTCATCTCGGCCTATTGCTCAGTCACAAGTCTTTTTTGCCAGTTGATCGGATGAGACAAACTCCCTCCAATCTGATCTCTTTCCCCCAATCACATCTATTTTAGCTCCAGCACCTGATTGTCCCGGGACAATTTACAGACTAAATTGGGTCCCTAGTACTTAGTACGTCTTCGGAGCATTTCTAATCATAATCTCAAAACTACAGGAAAACGTATTTGTTGAATGTCTAACTTCACTAACACCTGTCTCCTTTGTTCGCTGTCGTCACTGACAACGCCTAGGACGGCGTCAGTAGGGCACACTCAATAAATACTTGTTAGACAAAGGAGGGAGGGTGTTCAGTGCCAATGCCACAGACGCTCGCTCTCTCTCTCTTAGAAACCCACTGTAACTCGGTTTCTAAGAAAAGTTCGAAATGCTTTACTCTCAAGAAACGGTCGCCATTTCTTCCCTTGTAAAAACACGTAACTCAGGAAGGCCCTATCAGTTAATTAATTTAAGACTCAACCTGGCCCCCCATCCCTGTCGAATTTGCAGAAACACCGCTCCAAACACCCCACATCATAAGCCTCAACCTAGGCTTAAACACTAGGAGCTCCCAAGGCGGTTTACCTCGTTCTGTAATGAGGGTTTACCTCGTTCTAAGATGGCCACGAAGGGGTGGGCCCCGCGGTCAGATTCTGCGAGTTGCGTGGGCAAACGCGCCGGACCGCGCCTCCAGAGGAGGATCTTAACCGCGCAGAACGGAAGTTCCTGAGCCTTCAAGCCCGCGGGGAAGCAAGTCGGCAACGGACCAAGATGGCGGCGCCCAGTGAGGGGCAGGCGTTTGTCGCGGGGGTTGAAAAGAATTGGGGTGCGGTTATTCGCTCCCCAGAAGGGACGCCCCAAAAAGTCAGGCAGCTGATAGATGAGGGGATTGCTCCAGAAGAAGGAGGCGCCGAAGCGTGAGTTCACGAGTCCATCCTGGGTCCGGCGCCGGCGGATTGGAGAGGGTTTGGGGAACGCGGGCCCGGGGCGGGGGGTGGAGGGAATCCTCTGGGTCGGCACTTTTGTCTGTAGGGTTGGCAACGTCCCGGGATCTGAAAGAGACCGGGTTTACTACGTTTACTCGGTTTTAGTCTCGGGATGTACTGCTTTCAGCACCACGGGCGGCAATGCTATAAAACGGGTTGGGGGCGGAAGGGAAAAAAAAAGAGGACTGCTAACTGAATATGCATCTGACATCTGTTAGTGGGGTTTCTTAATCTTTTTTGAGCCTTAGACACCTTTGGCAGCCTGGCAAAGCTTATGAATTCCTTTTCAGAATATTTTTAAATGCATAAAATAAAGTGCATAGGAACATAAAGGGGACCAATTACTTTAGAATGCGGTTATCAAGGTAGTAAAAGAAAAAAAGTGCAGTAACATGCCTCATTACTGGAAAGTTAAGTAATCTCTAGTAATAAGTCTATTATTTACCATAATTTTGAAGTAATCATGGGCATAAGTGGTATTTCACAACATGTTGAACAACCGTAATGTGACAAAATGCCTGCGATTTCCACTGGTGACAAATTCATAAGTACTGCTGATGCTACTATGTTTTGTGAGGGTTTTTTTAGTACCTTCATTCGTATTTGAAGGACGTGCTGAATTTCAGCTAGAGGTTAATAAAATAAACATCACTTTTTTCTCATCCAAGTTTATGGATCCTCTGAATTTCTTTCAAGAACCGCACCTCCCTGAGGCTGGCTCTCTGAGAAAGATTCCTAGAATGAGTTTATATCTTTCGAGTTATAATAGCTGCTGTCATCCTGTTTTTATTAAGATGATTTTTGTCCTCAAGGATTCCTCCCTCTACCCCTTCCAGGTGCTGTTGAAATGCCTTTCACTAAAAATAGATAATTGTATTGTTGGGTTTTTTCCTCCCTGAATTTTTTTCATGAAATTGCCCAAAGATCTTTACTTTGATTTGAATTCTGAAACTCTGTTTTGGGAGAGTGGGTATCAATGGTCGACTCAGGTAGAAAGCTATCAAAATTCTTTTTCTCTGTGTTTAAAGGAGTTCAATTTGTAAGGTGGCTCAAATTTGTAATGCATAGAAGCTTTGAGTCTCATTTTGTGTTTACTAAAGTTGTGTGAAATACTGTTGGAGAGCAGTAAGTGAGCTAGAAGTTCTCCGGTATAGGATTAGTGGAGCACCGTGGAGGTAGAAATTACTTGAAACTTAGATATGAACGAACAGTAAAGAAATTTGAATGCCAGACTGACGAATTTGGATTCTATTTAATAATTATTGTGAAGCTAATTAATAATTTTAAGCAGAGGAATGACATTACTGAAATGATTTTTAGAAAGGTTAAAATCCAGCGTGGCGTGATGGACGCTGTGATGTGCCGAGAAGCGAGATGCAAAATGTTTAGGGAGAGTGATGCTGTGAAAGATTTCTGAGAGTTCTGCTCCTTTATTTTAGGAAGGACACCTCTGCCACATTCCAGTCAGTTAATGGGTCACCCCAAGCGGAACAGCCGCCATTGGAATCTACAAGCAAAGAAGCCTTCTTTAGCAGGGTGGAAACATTTTCTATATCCTTCTTTATTAGTTCATGTGAGTTGCACTTTCTGCTCCTGGAACGAGGAATAACAGCACTTATTCTGATGTTGTAAATTTAAGAATTAAACTTGGTAAGATATTTTATAGGAAAATTAGCATCATAAAATGTTATTCCTCAAAGGGATATTTGAGATGATCTGGCCTTTGCTTTTTGTTGTTTTGTTAATTAATTATTTTGAGAGAGAGAGAGAGAGAGAGAGAGAACCCCAAGCAGAACCCCAAGCCCCATATGGGGCTCCAACTCTCGAACCTTGAGATTATGACCTGAGCCGAAATCAAGAGGCAAATGCTCAACCAACTTAGCCACTCAGGTGCCTCTGACCTTTTCTTTTTACAGAAGAAAACACTAAGAGCTTGAGAGGAAAAGGAATAGTAACTAACATTTGTATGTGGTGTGTTTTCATGTACATTATCACATTCAGTCTTCACCTTAAACCCGTGAAAATAGGTATCATTATTATACTCATTTACAGAAGAGGAAACAGTTTCAGGTAGGTAATGTGACTTGCCTATGGTCAGCCTGCTACCTAATGGCAGAGCCAGGATTATAGCATGAGGCTATGTATACTACACTTCCTGTCTCTTTCTGGATTTTCCCCTATATATTAGTTATCTGTTGTATAGCAAATTACACTAAAACTTAGTGGCTGAAAACAACAAACATGGGGCGTGCCTGGGTGGCTCAGTAGGTTAAGCGTCCGACTTCAGGTTAGGTCATGATCTCATGATTCATGAGTTTGAGGCCCCCCCCATTGGGCTCCCTGCTGTCAGCACAGAGCCAGCTTTGGATCCTCTGCCTCCCTCCCTCTCTGCCACTTTCCCGCTCACTCACCCTCTCTCAAAAATAAATAAACATTAAAAAAAAAAAACCCACATTTTTTGTCACAATTCCTGTGGGTCAGGAATCTGGGCATGGCTTACTTGGGTCCTGTGGCTCAGGGTTCCTCACAGGCTGCAGTCATCTCCAGGCTCCGCTAGGAAAAGATGCGTTTCGAAGCTCACCCACGTGCTACTGGATTGAGGGCTTCAGCTCTATAGTGGCTCTCGGGTAGAGACCTCCCTGTGCACCTTGCAGCGTGGGCCTGTTGACAGGGACAGTTCACAAAACGTGGCAGCTGGCTTCCATCGGAGTGTGCAAGTGAAAGAGAGCAAAGACAGAAGCTAAGCTCTTTTTGTAACCTAATCTCACAGGTGGCATCCCATCACTTGTGCCCTTTTCTATTCACTAGAGTGATTTTTTAAAAACATAAAATGATTATAGACTTGCAGAAAGGTCGCACAGGTTACAAAGAACTTCCTTTCTAAGCTACCTTTAAGTAAGTTGCCAAAGTGATACCTCATTACCCCCAGATATTTCCTACACACCAGGACTTTTTTCCCTACGTAACTGCAATGCAGCCATCAAAATCAGGAAATTTCACATAATAAATTACTGCCATCCAACCCTCAGACCCCAGTCATTTCATCAGTTGTTGTAATAATATTCTTTTTTTTTTCTTTTTAGGTTTAAATATTTTGAGAGAGAGAGAAAGAAAGTGAGCAGGGGAGAGGCAGAGAGAGAGAGAGAGGGAGAGAGAGTCCCAAGCAGGCTCTGTGCTTTGCTGTCAGCACAGAGCCCAATGTGGGGCTCAAACTCACGAACTATGAGATCATGACCTGAACCAGAATCAAGAGTCGGATGCTCAACTAATTAAGCTACCCGAGTACCCCCTAATAATATTCTTTATAGTGAAAGGATCCAGTTGAGATTCTTGTTTTTCCTTGAATTTCATGATCGTGATACTTTTGAAGATTACAGGCCAGTAGTTTTGTAGAGAGTACCTCCATTCACATCCATCTGATGTTTCCTTATAGTTAGATTCAAGTAGCTTAGGAATATCACAGAATGGTGCTGTGTTCTCACTGTATCCTGTCAGGTGGCACATGAATTTGATTTATCCCTTTCCTGGTGATAATCACTTTGATCACTTGATTAGGGAGTGTCTGCCCATCTTTGCCCGTCTTTTCCATTGTAACACTTCTTTTGTAATTAAAAAGTGGGGTGAGGGCGGGGGGGCGGGGTACCTCCGAGGCTCAGGTCATAATCTCGCAGTTCGTGTGTTCAAGCCCCGAGTTGGGCCCTGTGCTGACAGCTGGGATCCTAGAGCATGATTCAGATTCTGTCTCCCTCTCTCTCTGCCGCTACCCTGCTCTGGCTCTTTCTCTCTCTGTCTCTCTCTAGCTCTCAAAAATAAACAAACATTAAAAAAAAGTGTTTTGTGCAGAGGTGCTTTGAAAATACGCAAATATCCCGTTCCTCATCAAACTTTATATAATTTATTTGTAGCAGCATGGGCTGCTTTTTCAGTGGATTTTAATCTGTTACTATCATTATATGTTTTGATATTACAGTTATCCCTGATTTGGTGAGTGGGGGCCCTTAGAGATTCTCTTTACACTCCACTTGACTCCCAACACCTCAAGGTGCAGCGCCTCTTTACCCAACTTGGGTTCTGACACCCTGTGCTGAACTGCCTCCCTCACCCTCCTGGCTGTTCTCCTTGCTCACCACCTGATGGCTCTAGGACTAAATTTCTCAGGAAGAGGAAGGTATTTTAATCATCTACTGCCGTGCCTTGGACTAATTCCTCATTTTCTGCAAAGGAACCTTGTCCTTTGTTCTTTTTTGTTTTCATTGGATATAAATTGACCACCGCTTTGGGTATGATAATCATTTCTTTCACTTAGCCAGTTAAGTAATTCTGTTACTTTTATTTTAGGTGATGCCACCTCCTTTAACATCTGTATCTAAATTCTGTTTTCTAGGCTTCAGTCCTTCTTTTGCTAATATTAGAATGTTTTCAAATTCCTGTATCCCTTATAAAAATATAGAACTTTCCTGCATCTTCTTTCATGTGTTGTGTGTGTGTTGGTGTGTGTGTGCTCTGTAAAATAGAGCTCTTTAGGTAAAATGTTGAGTATTGAGTTTTAAAGATCAATAAATGTTTTAGGACATTTTCCCAAGCGCATGCTTCTAGATGCTCTGGGTACTCTCAGCCTGTTTAACACACATAGACTACGTGCACACATTAGTTCATAATAATCAAATTTTGGGCAGGGGAAATAATGAGGAATATTATTATTATTAATTTTGCTGACTATTCTTTAGAATGTAAAAGCAAACATGGCACAATAAAAGAGCATAGATGAGTGGCAGAAAATATTTCTGCTTGTTTGACTTTTACCATCCTTATTGCTGAGGCCTATCCCTGTACTTTTACAAGTGTTTTTAAATCTCTAGTATTTCACAATAAGTGAAAGGGAATGGCTTCTGTATTCCACCCCACAACCATTAATAACGTCAACATTTTATTTATTTATTTATTTATTTTTAATTTTTTTTTTTTTAACGTTTATTTATTTTTGAGACAGGGAGAGACAGAGCATGAACAGGGGAGGGTCAGAGAGAGGGAGACACAGAATCTGAAGCAGGCTCCAGGCTCTGAGCTGTCAGCACAGAGCCCGACGCAGGGCTCGAACTCACGGACCGCGAGATCATGGCCTGAACCGAAGTCGGCCGCTTAACTGACTGAACCACCCAGGCGTCCCAGCATCAACATTTTAAACATGTAGAATACATAGGGCTTTGTAGAGGAAAAGTTCAAAATTTTTTTCCCTCTGGTTATTACTCAAATGACTTCCATTGTTCTGTGAAGTATGTGCCTGTGCTTTAAAAAAAATTTTTTTTTAACATTTATTTATTTTTGAGAGACAAAGCACAAGCAGGGGAGGGGCAGAGAGAGAGAGAGGGAGACACAGAATCTGAAGCAGGCTCCAGGCTCTAAGCTGTCAGCTCAGAGCCCGACGTGAGGCATGAATCCATGAGCCATGAGGTCATGACCTGCGCTGAAGTCAGAGGCTTAACCAACTGAGCCACCCAGGCGCCCTGCCTGTGCTTTAAAAATAGTTTTTCAGGGTGCCTGGATGGTTCAGTCGGTTGAGCATCCAACTCTTGATTTCGGCTCAGATCATGATCCCAGGTTTTGGAATCGAGCCCCATGTCAGCCTCTGTACTGAGCATGGAGCCTGCTTGGGATTCTCTCTCTCTCTCTCTCTCTCTCTCTCTCTCAAAATAATAAAAAATAAAAAAGTAAAAATTAGTTTTCCAAACTTTCCTTACTTGCTTTTCCTCTTAATCTAACG
The DNA here is from genome assembly GCF_023721935.1 of Panthera uncia. Classification (NCBI taxonomy): domain Eukaryota; kingdom Metazoa; phylum Chordata; class Mammalia; order Carnivora; family Felidae; genus Panthera; species Panthera uncia. The sequence goes on along the minus strand of NC_064816.1, from coordinate 140,870,487 downwards.
TGTTTATTCCTATATATGTAAAGAATGAGTTAAAGTTTTCATTTCTGACTTACTCATCTTAATATACTTGCAGCATTGTTTTTCTTAACATGAATACTCTCTGAAATGGGCAGGTAAGCCCTCTGAGCTGTCTCCACTTGTCTGTGCAAAGTACGGCTGGGTCACAGTTGAATGTGATATGCTCAAGTGTTCCAGCTGTCAGGCTTTTCTCTGTGCCAGTTTACAACCAGCTTTTGATTTTGACAGATGTAAGTATAAAGTACAAATTACGTTTTCCTCCATTTTCAAAGATATATTAGACTGGTTTTCTAAGAAGACCAGTCACTTGTGTTTGATCAAAGAATGTGTACTGTTACATATAGCAAGGCGAATCTGTGATTGTCTCTGTCCTAATCATTAGCTTCAGTTACTACTGTGTTTTAAAACTAAGCTACTTTAGAGTGAACCTGACTTTCTGTATTCTGGGAAACTAACAGCAGAGTATATTTACTTCATGGTTTCAAAATTTATACTTAGGCAAAGAGACAAAGCACTTCTATGAAGCCTTGTGCTTTAGAATGCCCTGCCTTATAAGATACATAATACTGTTACTGACCTTAGGATCTTGATTTAGAACTTGTTTTCTGAAAATTATTAAGATGATGCAGTTGCTGGTATTTTCATATCTTCTAAAATTATCTTAGTCATTTTTATTTTTAATTCTATCCACACTCTTAAAGGTTCTTAGTCATTAGATTTTGAATCCATATAGTGTTTTCTAAGGCACTGCTGCCTGTATGGGTTTCAGATAAGGACCGATGTGCTGAGCTGAAGAAAGCCTTGTGCACCGCCCATGAGAAGTTCTGTTTCTGGCCAGACAGCCCCTCCCCAGGTACTTATTTCCAAGATTTCCCATTGACCATCCCTTCTTGGTTGTTGCATTTCTAATATTGTCTGTTTCTTTGTGAAAATCTAGTCTTTGGAGTTTCATTTTTTCCTTTCTATTTGGGCTTTTAAAGAAGAATTTACATTCATTTACTTGTTAGGTTATTACTTAACTTTATTAAGGGCATTTGACATGACAGCAGCTTAGCCATGCATACATTATCCCATTTAATTCTCACAGGGGCTGTGGGAGGTAGATTACCAACACAGTTTTTTAAGTGAGGAAACAGAATCAGAGATCTTTTTTTCCTAACGTTTTTATTTTTGTTTGTTTTATTATTTTATTTTCTAATTTGAGAGCGCACACATGCAAGTAAGGGAGAGGGGTGGAGGGAGGGAGGGAGGGAGAGAGGGAGAGAAAGAGAGAGAGAGAGAGAGAGAGAGAGAGAGAATTTAAAAAAAAAAAGAGGCTCAATGTAGAGCCTGACACGGGGCTCGATCCCACGAACCTGGGATCATGACCCAAGCTGAAGTCAAGAGTCAGTCACTCAACTAACTGAGCCACCCCGGCACCCAGAATCAGAAATCTTAAAACCAACTGGTGAGGAGGCAAAACTGTGGTTTTATCTGCTTTCAGACTCTCTGCTTTGCCCCCCATAGCAAGCAGTCCCATGTTCTCCCCAGGCTTCCTTTGGTGCGCTAACCGTGGCAGTTAAATGGAGTTGGGGTTCGGTTCCTAAAACCAACTCACTGGAAGCCAGATGAGAGTGATTACAAATGTATAATTTGTCCCAGTGAAGTGACACAATATAAACAACAGCATTGAAGCCAAAGACCGCCTCTCTAAGGGCCTTGGCAAGGCGCCCTCTCTTGAATCTGGTGAATTTGTGATTGTCTTCACTTGAGTTATTGACTTTAATCATTACTTTTTTAAAAAACTAAGCTACTTTAGAGTGAATCTGACTATGTATTCTGGGAGACTAACAACAGGATATGTTTACTTTATGGTTCCAAAATTCATACTTAGGCAAAGAGACAGGAATTTTATGAAGCCTCATACTCTAGAATGCCCTGCCTTATAAAATATATGATAGCTCCTTTGTTACTCGTCTTAGGATCTTGATTTAAAAGTTGTTTTGTGAAAAATATTAAGGTGATGCAGTTGCTAACATTTTCATATTTTTTTAATTCAATTTTTTTTAACGTTTATTTATTTTTGAGACAGAGGCAGAGCACAAGCAAGGTGGGGGGGACAGAGAAAGAGAGGGAGGCACAGAATCCGAAGTAGGCTCTAGACTCCGAGCTCTTAGCTCAGAGCCTGACACAGGGCTCAAACTCACAAACCGGGGATCATGACCTGAGCCGAAGTCAGATGCTCAACCTACTCAGACACCCAGGCATCCCAATATTTCCATGTCTTTTAAAGTTATTTTAGTTCTTTTTCTTTTTAATTGTATCTATACTCTTTTTTTTTTTTTTTTTTAAGTAGGTTCCATGCCCAATGTGGGGCTTGAACTCATGACCCTGTGATCAAGAGCCGTGTATTCTACCAGCTGAGCCAGCCAGGTGCCCCAATAGTATCTTGGAATCTTAAAGACTCTTAAGTGTTGTATCCACAAAATGCTTCAGAATGAGGGAGCCCAAAATGTAGTCACAAGTGGGAGTTTTAAATATTTTACTGGTCACATGGGCATATTCCTGCTGAGTGAGTAACTTCTACAGCAGAGCCTTCTGGAGGGCTCACCAAGACCAGGTGCAAAACTTAATGCTTGACCAGACATTAGTGCCAAAAAGTAGGTATACTTTTTATTACTTCAGTAGGACAACTCAGGCTAATTCCAGGGTCACTGACACCTGGGAATATTCCATGAATAACCATTAAGAAGGAAAAAAAAAATAGATTGAAAATGTTCATAGAGTGCCATCTACTGATAGATGAACAGGTGATAGAAAGGGACTATTAGGAAATGATTTTTTTTTAATTTTTTAGGTTTTTATTTATTTTGAGAGAGCGAGTGAGCAGGGGAGGGGCAGGGAGATTCCCAAGCAGGCTCCGCTCCTGATGCAGGGCTTGAACCCACAGACTGTGAGACTGTGACCTGAGCCGAAAGGAAGAGTAAGATGCTTAACCGACTGAGCCACCCAGGTGCCCCGAGAAATAACAGGTTTTTTTTTTTTAAAAAAACATTTATTTATTGTTGAGAGACAAAGACAGACAGAGCATGAGCAGGGGAGGGGCAGAGAGAGAAGGAGACACAGAATACGAAGCAGGCTTCAGACTCTGAGCTGCCAGCACAGAGCCCGACGTGGGGTTTGAACCCATGAACCGGGAGATCGTGACCTGAGGCGAAGTCGGACGCTCAACCAGCTGAGCCACCCAGGCACCCCAAGAAATAACATTTAAAAAAAAATTTTTTTTTAACATTTATTTGTTACTGAGAGATGGAGAGACACAGAGCATGAGCAGGGGAGGGATAGAGAGAGGGGGAGACACAGAATCCGAAGTAGGCTCCAGGCTCTGAGCTGTCAGCACAGAGCCCGATGTGGGGCTCGAACTCACAAACTGCGAGATCATGACCTGAGCCGCAGTCGGTCGCTTAACCAACTGACCACTCAGGTGACCCAAGAAATAACATTGTAAAGTGAAGGTCATGGTAACGGAAGTTTCTGCTGTTGGCCCAGCTATTTCTCTGGATAGTACAACCACATTCGCTCCTTGAGGATGTGAGTCGTCTCTCCGTGTGCCCTGTCCAGGTTTCTAGGATCCGCCCAGGACCCTGCTGGTGGCTCCTGCCTCTTGGTACTACACACTCAGCTTTCTTGGTCCTATTCATAACTTCAGCTGCCACCTACTTGCATACCTCTAACTCCTATCCAGACCTCTCTTTTGAGCTTGACTCACTTCCAGCTGCCTTCTAAACATTTCCATGTAATATCTGCTGCACAGACCTGGAATTCAACATATACAAAACTGAATGCTTCATTTTATACCTAGAACTTGCTTCTCATCTTCTATGTTCTCCATCTTGGTAAATGGTACTGACACCGCCCCCCCCCCCCCCCCACCAGTTGTCCTAGCCAGAAACCTGGAAGTCACCTTAGATGCTCTTCCCTGTTGTCACCACCTGGTCCTATCCATCCTACCTCCCAAATCTGAAATGTGACCTTTCAGTTACATCATCCCTTGGTTTGGTTCTTTCACATTCAAGAGACTTTAGTGTGAAGAAAGGAACACCGACAACTATCTGTACTTTTAGTGCTTTTATTTATTAAGCATATCTAATAAATACAGTTTTGTAGGTAATTTTTTCTAACATTTACCAGTATTTACAAACAAAACTAAATCCCTTTAAACATTTCAAATTATAATAATTATAATTACTAATTTACTAGACTGATTATTTTGAACATATCAAACACTGAAGTAGACCAAATGCTCACATATGTTAGTTATGAAACATATTTTAATTCATGTTAAAACATTTACATGATGGGTTTAATTTCTTCTGTTTGCTCTTTTGCCTTCATCAATTTTTACTAGTATTTTCTTAGAATTGTCGGAATCAGACCAAACCCTAAATTGGAAGGTGATCAGAAGGACATTGGGATCTGTTTTTTTCTCCTAAGTTTTGTCAAACGTGAGCCACTGGTCATCAGAACATGTTTTATTTTTATTGTTAAACCTCACTTGATTTTGTAAAGTCCATACCTTTTTTGTTGACCTTAGTTTTTTATAATCAGACATTCCTTGTAAAATGATACATCTTTTTAAATTGATGGCATATATTTTTGACATATTTGGTTACTTGCAACAGGTTTAAGTAGTTTGATAATATTTAATAATATTAGAGACCAAAATCTGGTTGTTAATGATACAATAAATGGCAGACAAAAGTGCTATTGTTAACTACTTTTGTATCTCTCTCTTTTTTTTTTAAGTTTTTATTATTTATTTTGACAGAGGGTGGGGGGGGGAGAGAGAAAATCCCACGCAGGCTCTGCACTGTCAGCACACAGCCCGACGTGGAGCTTGAACTCATGAACCGTGAAATCACGACCTGAGCCAAAATCGAGAGTCAGACGCTCAACCAACTGAGCCACCCAGGTGCCCCTGTACCTCTTAGTAATAAAACTGGAAAAGAGATTTTTTTCTTCCTTTTTTTTTTTAAATGTTTATTTTTGAGAGAGAGAGAGTTTACCCAGGGGAGAAGCAGAGAGAGAGGGAGACAGAGGATCCAAAGCAGGTTCTGTACTGTCAGCACAAAGCCTGATGCGGGGCTCGAACTCACAAACTGAGATCATGACCTGAGCCAAAGTTGGACGCTTAACTGAGCCACCTGGGTGCCCTTTCTTTTCTTTTTTCTGTTTCTGTTTATTTTTTTGAGAGAGCAGGAACACGCATATATGTGGGCAAGCGGGGCAGGGGCAGAGGGCGAGTGAGAGAATCTTAAGCAGGCTCCGTGCCCAGCTCAGAGTCTGACCCAGCACAGAGCCCCACATGGAGCTCGATCTCACAGCTGTGAGATCGTTGACCTGAGCCAGAATCAAGATTTGGACCCTCAACTGAGTGAGCCACCCAGAACCCCCACCCCCCCCTTTTTTTTAAACAGCCTTATTGAGGAATAATTGACATAAAATGTGCATATTTAGGTATACAGTTTGGTAAGTTGTGACATACTTGTGGGCTTGTGAAACCATCACTGCTAGATTTCTATTTAACATCAGGAGTTGATGTCATTATCCCAATTTAACACTATATATTACTATGCCCTATTTTTCTTACAGTATGAAGTGTCATTGATCATTAAGAGTTTTATTACATTGATGCTCCTTCTCTCCATCTTTATGCCACCAGTATCTTGCAGGGATTATTACCTTAGGTCACTTTAATGTCTGCTAAGCTTATTTATTTTTTTTTTTTTTGCATCCCAGCTGGCCCTTTAGGATCTCTAAACTACTGCATATTATCTATAATATCACTTCCTCCTTTAAAAAAATCTTTTCGGTAATTGCTCTTCACATACATTAGTAAAATCATGGTCTAGTTACTCTCTACACTTCAACCCCGTCTCCTACTACTTTCCCCACAGGCGCACTGGGTTCCAGTCCCGTGAAACTGTTGAGAAACTCCGCACCTGTCCCATCCTTTGGGCCTTCGCTTTTACACACTGTTGTTGGTCTCAAATTCAGCTTAGACCTGACTGCTTCTGAGAAACCTTTCTCGAGAAATCTACTTTTTTAAACATATTCACAAAAACATCACAGCTCTGTCAAAAAAAGTCAGTGATTCTTAATATCTTCAAGTACTTGATCAGTTTTATCAGTACCTGTCCCCTGTCGTTCCATGCACGTCTTTGACTTTTCACCATTTACACCAATATGATCTTCCAGTTTACCTTGTCCGCAGATCGATTTGGGATGTTGCCGTTGGATGAGCCTGCTGTTCTTGTTAGCGAATTCCTAGATCGTTTTCAAAGCCTTTGTCACTTGGACCTTCAGCTTCCTTCCCTGAGGCCAGAGGACTTGAAAACTATGGTGAGTTTTTCTTAGCGAGCCTGAAGCCGCCTTCAGTTGTCACTAGCGATTGTACGTGAAGCATTTCCTTAAATGACCAGGGGATTCAGATTGCTGTGAAGAGAGCTAGTTGTTTGCCCCTCAACTGAACTTTTTCAGTCTCTGCTAGAAGGGCAGCTATTGACAGTTAAGTAAATGGTTCCCTCGAAACTTCTAGATATTCTTTAAATGGCATACATTCAATTTTATCTTGAGTTGTTACTTAAACTATTTAACAGAAGATACTGAAATGTGACTTCATATGGTTTATTGCTTATCATTTCCCAAAGAAAATACTCCAGGAGAAGTTACAAACTCCCTTCTGCCCTGTGCGTAGAAATTAGAAATGCTCTGCCCTATCTTTAGTGTCCCTATCTAGTGTCCTGTTTCATCACCCTGCACACACTCTGGAGACAAGCTTTACTGTAGGAAATAGTAGCTATTATTTTGCTTCCTCAGGTTGCGAGGCCATTTGGATTTTAACTGAAGTGTTACCCTCTGTGCCTATTATAAATGTCCCTTGTCCCTAGCCAAGGCAGCTTTTTTGTTCACCCTGTCAGTTCTTTATACAAAAATAAAGACCTTGGTAAGTTCTCATTTTGTCAAGAAGTAAATTTAGTGTCGGGTCAAGATATAAATAGTAATCTGTTTTTCCTATTTTGGTTTGAAGTGTACAGGTTTGAGAGAAAATCCGCAATTAGTAAATATCTTTTTTTGGGAGAGAGAGTGCACGTGCAGGGGAAGGGCAGAGAGAGGGGGAGAAAGAGAATCCCAAGGAGGCTTCTCACTGTCAGCGCAGAACCCAATCTCCCCAACGGTCAGATCATGATCTGAGCTGAAATCAAGAGTCAGGTGCTTAAAGGACTGAGCCACCAAGGCACTCTTGTAAATTGATTTTTTTTAAGTTAATTTATTTATTTTGAGAGAGCGAGGTGGGGGAGGGGCTGAAAGGAGAGAGAGAATCCCAAGCAGGCTCCTCACGTCAGCTTGGAGCCCAACAGGGAACTCAGTCCCATGAATCGTGAAATCATGACCTGAGCCAAAATCAAGACTTGGGCGCCCAACTGACTGAGCTACCCATGTGCCCCTGCAATCGGTAAATTGAAAACAAATTAGTACTAAGAAAAGATTTAGTAGTTCTAGGAAAACTGCTCCCTTTCTCAGTCAGTAGATCCGGAGCAATTCAGAAAGGTTTGTAATACCTTAGCCCTGTCCTAGAAGTAAGCCTTCCGTAATGAAGAGAATTGGCTTCGTGTTTGGCACTTCTTTCATGATTTTTGCGTTGTACCATCTAAGTACATCATTATATGTCATTTTTGTGGTTGGACGTTTAATTTAAGGAACCTTGGTTCCTTTATAGTGCTTGACAGAAGACAAGATCAGTCTTCTCCTGCACCTGCTTGAAGACGAACTTGATCACCGAACGGATGAGAGAAAAGCTGTAAGCAAATTAGGCTCAGACATCCAAGTCCACGTCACTGCCTGTGTCCTCTCTCTGTGCGGCTGGGCATGCAGGTCAGTCAGTGAGTTTGCAGGGTGACATGAACTTTGACATCGTCATACCCTGGTTTACATCAGTCACTGATAGTATTTGTAGATCACGTGGTGTTTTTCCTGTCAGAAAAGCAGACAAGGAAAACCTAAGAGGGTGGTGAGGGGATGATAAGAATCAGTAACAGTTCCAGAATTAGAACGCGGGAATTCTTGGACACACCTGAACTTTGTTTTTTTTTTTTTTTTTTTTTTTTTTTTTTTTACTGTCGCTTCCCAGCTGGGAATTTGTGCTCCTGTGAGCAGTGAAGCTCCTTTCTGTTTATAGAAAGGAAGAAAAGTCAGTTGAGTTCATAAAAACCACCAAAGGAAACGTCAGCCAGAGTCCTCTGAGCCTCCATGTTGGTATTTGTATTCCAGCTGCTCAATTTAGCATAGACTCCCTCTGAGATAGAACACTGTTGGAACTGGGACACCTGGCTGGCTCAGTCGGTAGAACATTCAACTCTTGATCTCAGGATTATGAGTTCCAGCCCTGTTAGGTATAGAGACGACTTAAAATATTAAAAAAACAAAAAACTGTTTGAACCAATCTTGATTTACCTTAACTATGCATTCTTTGATAGATCAAGGGATATTTTTTATTTAATTTAAGGTTGGTTTGTTTGTTTGTTTATTCTAAAGTTTCTTTAAGTTGAGCGTCTTGTAGACTTGAGCGTCTACACCCATTGTGGGGCTTGAACTCAAGACCCCGAGATCAAAAATTACATCCTCTTCCGACTGAACCAGCCAGGTGCCCCGGGGATATTTTCATTTAAAAGGAACAGAAGAAATTTATAAAATAAGCTTTAACGTAGTCTTGCCTTCGAGATGACACCAAGACCATTAGATCTTTCTGTAGGAACTTTGTGAACGACACTGGAGTTGGGGTCCCGAGATCAGAGGACAGGGGCCTCGAGATGCCATGATTCCCAATCCACTGGACTGTTCCAGAGACTTATTTGATGAGATAAAGCATTCTCACAAATGATTACACTTAGTCCCTTGGAAGTGTTACCTTTTGAGAAAACTCTCTTTTCTGTTCCTACCTAGTTCTTCTCTGGAACCCATGCAGCTCTCCTTGATAAGCTGTTCACAGTGTACGAGGAAGGTGGGGCTCTGGGGCTTCCAGCAGATGGAGTCTTCCATGACTGAACTGGACGCATCGTTTGGCCTGACCAGCTCCCCCATCCAAGGCCCTGAGGGGCGGGCAGAGCGCTTTCCTCTGGTGCCTGAATCTCCTCGGAGGATGATGACTCGGAGTCAGGATGCCACATTTTCCCCTGGCTCCGAGCAGGTATAGACTTACTTGGCTTGTTGGGGTGGCCTTTTTAAAAGCGGCATTCTTGGGGACGCCTCGGTGGCTCGGTCCAACTTGAGCGTCTGACTTCGGCTCAGGTCATGATCTCAGGATTCACGAGTTCGAGCCCCGCGTCGGGCTCTGTGCTGACAGCTCAGAGCCTGGAGCCTGCTTCCGATTCTGTGTCTCCCTCTCTCTCTGCCCCTCCCCTGCTCGTGCTCTGTCCCTCAAAAATAAATAAACATTTAAAATAATAAAGCAAGTAAGCAAGCGTTCTTGGGGTGCCTGGATGTCTCAGTTGGTTAAGCTTCCGACTCTTGATTTTGGCTCAGGTCATGTTCTCAGTGGTTCTTGAGACCAAGCCCCACGTCAAGCTCTGTTCTGACAGCGAGGAACCTGCTTGGGATTCTCTCCTCCTCTTTCTCTGCCTCTCCCCGTGCTCATGCGTGCTTTCTCTCTCACACTTTCTCAAAATAAATAAATGAACATTAAAAAAAAAAAGCATTCTTGCCAAAAGTGTTGTGGTGGAAAAGTTGGAGATTAACTTAGGTGGGGAAGCTTTAGTTCTGACCACAGTGATCAAAATACCGCATGTTTTTATTCACCAGTTGCAACGCAGAAGCTAAATTCATGATTTTGCATAAAAATCGATTATTTTTTGAAGAGTTTAGATATGTCGACAGTTCAGAAAGTAAATTCTCACAGTTTAAACTGTGAAGTATTTGTTTTCACCTGCTTCTAGAAATACGTCTTCTGACCATAGTCATTTCCATCGTCGGTGTACTTCTCTTCCCTCTCCTTTCCTTCAGGCTGAAAGGAGCCCAGGCCCTGTCGTCTCCCGAACTCGGAGCTGGGACTCTTCTAGTCCCGTTGACCGTCCTGAGCCAGAGGCTGCTAGCCCCACCACGAGAACTCGTCCTGTGACCCGAAGCATGGGAACAGGAGACGGCACTGGCCTGGAAGTGCCATCGAGCCCTCTCCGGAGAGCCAAACGGGCTCGCCTCTGCTCTTCCAGCAGCTCGGTGAGTCCACCTGCGTGTAGAGGTCATGGAGCGCAGACAGCACGCGAGACCCTCACCGCGTAGTACAGAGAAGCAGGTGTGGTCCTGTGGCTGTGAGAAGACAATAAGTTTCAAGATGGGATAGTTGGGTGACCAAAAGGAAAAAACTTGAAGAGGTTTGTCATTTCAGTTCTTTGGAATGGTTCTGCAGAGGTAGTAACTATTTCAAGCACATGAGGATGGCAGGGGGATGGGAGGACATACCCGATCAGGTGCTGTTGATTTAACACAAAGGGAATGAAAGAATTTGGAAAGAGAGTGGGCACTACATAGGCAGTGTTCAAATTTTTTTTTTAAAGTGTATTTATTTTGAGAGAGAGCATGAGCTGGGGAGGGACAGAGAGTGAGGGAGACAGGATCCCAAGCAGGCTCTGCACTGACAGCAGCAAGCCTGATTCGGGGCTTGAACTCATGAACCGTGAGATCACGACCTGAGCCAAAGTCAGATGCTTAACCAGCTGAGCCACCCAGGTGCCCCGACATAGGCAGTGTTTAAAGGAGACATCAAATCGGAAATGTGGGCAGTTGTGAGATTCTGAACTGGACAAGTCACAGCAGTGCCTCTCTGGATTGACATGGCCTCTGCCCTTCATCAGCACTGTTTCTTTTCCTCCTCTCAGGACACATCTTCCCGAAGCTTCTTTGATCCCACCTCTCAGCACAGAGACTGGTGCCCTTGGGTGAATGTCGCATTTGGCCAGGATACCAGGGAGGATGGCAGAACTGAGACAGATGCCAGTGCCGCGGCAGAGCCAGGCTGGAAGGCCGTGCTGAACATCCTCTTGGCCCACAAGCAGTCCAGCCAGCCAGCTGACACAGACTCCATGGTGAGATAAGCCGTTGCCTCTGTGTGTGCAGCACTCGCTGTTTACGGGATGAGGAACAGGGGCTGGTCCTATAATTAGCACCCTGCCTGCCCTCAGCTCTCCTAAGTCAGGTTAGACTGAGTCCAGGTTCGTCCTGGAGAACAGGCGTGGAACTGATTCAGTCTTCCTGCAGTTTAGCATTTGGCGTTCCATCAAATTCTAGTAAATTCTTTGTCTTCTCAACTAAAGTGATTCAAAGTAGAAAAGGAATACAGAACCAGAACTAGATGATGAGGCGGCTGTTCCGGCCTCATGTTGCACAACAGCTGCTTTTTCTATCAGTTGCTGTCACTTGCATTTGGAGCCTGGCCAGTTAGCTTAGCCGTCTGAGTACTGTGCCCTGACCCCACGATTGCGATTTCATTCCTCACGGTGGGCACGTTACTTGGCTCTGTTCCACAGCCCCAGACTTGGGCACTGAGCCTCAGCAAGCCACGGCAGTAGTGATTGCTGCTACCGCACATGTGGGCAAATGCAAATCCGTCATGACAGCTGAGAAGACGGGTCACGTGTTTACTGTGTGTAAAGGATGGAAGTGATAGGAGGGTAAGCATTAAGGAATCACGGAAACTGGGTTCGCTTTCCTTTGCTGGCTCATTGGCAAATTTGCCTCTTAGCACGGTGTAAATAGAATAATTCCTGATTTCCGTAACCTCCAAGGACAAAGTAAAATAATACTTGCCGGTACACGTTTAAAAGAAGTGGTCCCAGGTTCGTGGTTCAGTAGGATCATGGGATTCTACTGGGGGCAACGATAGCGAGCCCGAGAATGTACATCTGTACCCTTAAAATACACAAATGAAGGCTTTCCAGGTTTTCCCGCAGGTAGAAAATCTACGTTTTTCTAATTTAAAACTTTTGAAAATACATAAAGCTATCTGAAGACAAATGTCTGCACGTAAATTCTTCTGCCTACATCTTCATGAAATAGTGTACTGGAAGTTTTTATTGACTCCCCTCTGTCACTATCTTACTAACAAGAAATCCCACAGGGTTTTTACGGGGTTTTTTGTTTTTGTAGTGGGAAAAGTTGGCCTCATAATTGACCCTGGTTTCCAGGACTTTTAAGATCCTTTTTGGTGGTTTGTCTTTTAACCTTCCCACAGCTGCTGTGACTGGGAAGTTCAGAGCTTAATGAGGCTACACAAAGGATCCTCATGTTAGAAAAAAGCTTATGTTGTTTTTCAACTTAAGTTCCTTTTAACGTTGTCACCGTATTAACTAAATTCCCCTCGATCATTAGTAAGAGCTCAAACTCCCCCCACCCTCACCTCCCACCCCGGGACTTTTATTTTATTGAAACATTCATCCACAAAGAGGATGAGAAAACAGTGAAAATGTCATCTGATGTCAGAAACTGGAGATAACTTTATGGATTATCTGCTAGATTATTATTTATGTTCTCATTGAGACCCTGTGCTCTTTATTGTGCCTCTCAAAGGCTGAGAGATCAGCGTGTTCTGATTCTCTGAGAACTTTTATCTTTTAGTGAATTGTTTTGTCTCCCTGTAACACCATTTCTCAGAATCTCAGATCACTTCATAGGCATGATCAAGTGGCAGTGAGAGTCTTCCTATTATTAGCTCTGCTGGCTAAAAATGAAGCTGAGAAGGCCAGGGTCATAGTTTAAGCTCCAAAGAGTCATTTATTTTACTCCTTGGCCTTGAATTATACTGTTAACCCCACCGAAGCATCACATGAATGTGAATCTTTGTTCACAAGAAATAACGAACCAGGGCCAATTCGGAAACCGGTGTGATATGTGCACTGCACTGATGGTAGGTCAGGAGTGTCAGCCTCACAAAGATGAGGACAGATGCAGATACTTGGAGGGAGGACATGAGCCATGTGTTAGAGGCTCAGAGTGTGTTAGCAGTCTTGTGACAGAACGCAGCTTTTTAGTCTGGTTTTAGGTGTGTGTTATGTATACAATATAAAGTAATACGAAATATAAAATGGGTTTTATTCAATTCTAGATGTACCTAGATCCCTGTGGGAGGAATTTATAGACGAAGCCTTAACGCCGTTACCCGTCTTTCACCTCTATAAAAGAATTTAATCTCTAACAATGAGCTTTTCTACCTATAGAGTCTCTCTGAGAAATCAAGGAAGGTATTCCGAATATTCCGGCAGTGGGAATCCTTATGCTCATCCTGAAGATATTCCAGCCCTTCCTGGAGAGAAGCGGAATGAGTGACTTGGAGAAACAAGAGTCTGAATTCCCTTTTGGTCGGCTGATTTCTCCATCCCGGTTTAACCACAAGGATCCCCCGTCTTTGCAAAAGGCAGCGTCACTGTCTGCGTCTGCCTGAGGGGAAGCCTGTTTCCGTGCCGGGATTGGACAGGTGAAGTACGCCAAGCCTGGCTCTGTTAAGGGAATGCGGGGTTGTTAAACTAGATGGAGGACCGAGCACTTGAGCTCTTCTGGTGTCTGTCAGTACGGGCTGGTGTTGTGAAGACTCTTGTGTCCCAGGAATGTGACAGAACGTGTTAATAAAATACTTGTTAGGATTCTTACTGCCGGCGAGTTGTGTTCCTCCTTGCCTCTGGGCTGTTATAAACAAGGCAGACACTGAGCACACGTCAGGGGAGCAGTAGGCAGAATCAAAATTTTCGTTTTCAGATTGGCCGCAAAGCCTGAAATTTGCTTGTGATTCTCATCAAAGAGGTATTTCTGAACCAGAGAGTGTTCGTTATGTCACCAGGAGGTCTCCTGATGTGTTACAGTGAATGGTAGGCTGTTCGTGTTCTCTGTTCACTTTGACAACAATAGGCTAGGTGAGGGAGGAAGGTCCTTCAGGAGAGACACCCTCCACATGCCTTCCGGTACATGGCTCCCCCGAGGGGGACTACCCCAGGCTCCTTCACTGCTGCTGGTGAGCATCAGTCTCTGTGGTGAAGATTGACCCTGACCTGCCCCGTCTAAATAAGACTGCCCTCTGATAAAGGGACTGTGAAAGCTGATAAAGGGACACTGATAAAGAGACATTTCTCTGAAATGTCATATTTTCTTTGAGTAACTGTAGTTTTATGACTCACTTTTTAAAAAAAAATTTTTTAGCGTTTATTTTTGAGAGACAGAGAGTGAGCAGGGGAGGGGCAGAATGAGGAGGAGACACAGAATCCGAAGCAGGCTCCAGGCTCTGAGCTGTCAGCACAGAGCCCGACATGAGGCTTGAACCCACGAACCACGAGATCATGACCTGAGCTGAAGTCAGACGCTTAACCAATTAGGACTCACTTTTATACTCCAGTATCTTAAAGAAAATAAGACATCATAATATTCTGCCCCTGCTAAAACTTCGGTTTCCATCTCTAAATACATTTTTTCTATTTTCTTTACCCAACGAAAATTAACGATCTCTTAACATCATCTAATACCCAGTCCGTATGCAAAATTCCTGGGTATTCCGAATGTTTTTACATTTGATTTGTCTAAACCAGGATCCAATTCAAGATCATGGGTTACGTAAATCTCTTTAGTTTGAAGGAGAGTCCCTTTTTTTAATGCATGTCAGATTTTCTAATTTGTCATTTTTCAATCCTAATTTTTAAAAGGGTAAATAGTGTTGATATCTCTTCCGAATGAAGCCCCGGTCAGTGGCTGAGGCCAGGAGAGGCTGCTTCCAGGTTATTTTGTAGGGGTGCTCTTTTGCCTTCAGCGTGAGCGTGCGTTGTCAGGCCCCGTGGTCTCCTTAGAGGGGCACACTGCCGGGCAGCTCTCTGATGTTCATGGACATGAGCCTTTGGGCCCAGGGGGTAAGCCCTTTGCTGACTGGTGACTAAGTGAGTTTGAAGTCTGCTCTCTGGAAGCTCCTGTCTAGGTCACCACTTTAGGAGTGGTGTAGAATCATTAACACAAGGTCTTCAAAAGGACTGCAACCCTAATTCCAGGTTATAATAATGTGGGTAAATTTTTAAAAGTCTTTCCACTGCATTTTTTTTTTTTTTTTTTGAGAGAGAGAGAGTGCACACACTTGTGATCTAGAGAGTGGTAGAGGGAGAGAGAGATTTTTTTTTTAAATCTTTCTAAGTTTATTTTGAGAGAGAGAGTGCACACAGCGGGGAAGGAGCAGAGAGAGAGAGGGAGAGAGAGAATCCCAAGCACTGTCAGCACAAGCCCTATGTGGGGCTTGAACTCTTGAACCATGAGATCATGACCTGAGCCAAGAGCATCAAGAGTTGGATGCTCAACTGACTGAGCCATCCATGTGCCCTTCCACTGCAATTTTTAATTTATACCTCCCTCCAGGGAAAATAGTCACATTTCTTTTAAAAAAGACAAAGCTCCACAAGTTTTGTTTATGTGTGTGTGTTTAAAGTATAAATGGAAGCAGTTTGGGATGGGCTTTGTGCAATTCAAGAAACATTCAGTCTCTTCCGTGTGCAAGGCCCTGTACAAGCCCTTGGGTAATGCAAAGGTGAAGGACTGCCTGATTCCTGCCCTCAAGGAGTCTGTCTCCCAGGCTGAAAGTCATGTTTATAAACACCTGTTGCACAAGACAGAGTGCTCAATACTCTGGAAGAATTAGTATAACAAAAGAAGCGAGGGCCGCCTGGCTGGCTCTGTTGGTAGAGCATGCGACCCTTTGATCTCAGGGCTGTGAGTTCAAGCCCCACGTTGGGCATAGAGCCTATTTAAGAAAAATAAGAATCAACTCTCACGTATGGAATTGGAGAGAATTTTCAGGAAGGTATAGATTTGAGCTGGACCTGGACCTGGAGATGAGTGGGAGATGTAGGCTCTGTGAGAACTGGGACCTTGTGCCTCTTTTTTTTTTTTTTTTTTTTTTTTTTTTAAATCTACCCCCACACATGGGGCTCAAACTCCTGACCCCAAGATCAAGAGTCCTATGCTCCACCAGCCAAGCCAGCCAGGCGCCCCCTTGTCTGTCTTATTTATAACGTCAGCACTTGAAACTGCCTGGCTCACGATAGACACTTAATGAAATAAGGACATTTGAGGCTAAAGGAGTGTTGTGAGCAAATGAGCAGAATTTCACGTGTTC
The DNA here is from genome assembly GCF_023721935.1 of Panthera uncia. Lineage (NCBI taxonomy): Eukaryota > Metazoa > Chordata > Mammalia > Carnivora > Felidae > Panthera > Panthera uncia. Next base: position 140,854,304 of record NC_064816.1, on the reverse strand, counting down.
CTGAAAGAGCAGGTGTTCTGCTGTGGCTAGACCTTTGCGCCGAGGAATAGAAGAGAGAGGAAAAGAAAATAAAAGTTGGGCCAGATAGGAATCTTGTATGTTCTGCTGAGGAGTGTGGTCTCGATTCTGTTGGAAAACGGAAACCATCGAAGAGTTTTTGAGCGGGGAAGTGACATTAGTGCTTCGGAAGATAATTCTGGTGTGTGTGGATAGCACGCATTAGGGGAGACAGGAAGGCTCTAAGGGAGGTACGATGGCAAGGACAGAGGATGGCTTGAGAATAATGTCAGGACAACTTCAACACGAACAGTCTGGGCATGAAGAAAAAGGAGCAATCGGGTGACCTCGAGGTCTCTGGCCAGCCATTCAAGATCAAGAATCCAGGTGGGGAGGGAAGAAAGTAGTTGTATTGTTTAACATTTTGGGGTTAGTGTCTGTCTAGAAATGATGTTCCAGAGGACCGGAGAAGAGGATCCAGTATGTTCAAGTCAAGGCTCATTGTTTCAAATGTCTGCCATCTAGAGAGCTGCGTGGAGGTGAAGCCATCCACCTTATCGTCAGCCTGTGTCACCGCGTACCTGAGGCTCGAGGCTACCGGTTTCAAGTTTCTGGTACATACTCCGCTAGGCCGTACTGAGTATACTTTCAAATGGTAATGGGTGTTCTCAGAGGGCGTGATGATTGACTTAAAAAAATTTTTTTTTAACGTTTATTTATTTTTGAGAGAGAAACAGAATGCGAGTGGGTTAGGGGCAGAGAGAGGGAGACAAAGAATCCAAAGCAGGCTCCAGGCACCAAACCATCAGCACAGAGCCCGATGCGGGGCTCGAACCCACGAGCCGTGAGATCATGATCCGAGCCGAAGTCGGACTCTCAACCCACTGAGCCACCCAGGCGCCCCATGATGATTAATTTTATGTGTCAGCTTAACTGGGCTGAGGGATGCCCACATAGCAGGCAAAACATTATTGCTGGACATATCTGTGAAGATGTTTCGGGGAGAGATTAGCTTTTGAGTTGGTGAAGGAGTAAAGATCACCCTCACCAGTGCGAGTGGGGATCATCCAATCCATTGAGGGCTTGAACAGAACAAATACAGAGGAAGGGTGAATGCTTTTTTCCCTTGAGCTGTGACATTTCATCTTCTATTCTTGGACCTCGGACCTCCTGGTTCTCGGGCCTTCAGGCTTGGATTGGAACCGTACCACCAGCTTGCCTCCAGCTTGCGTGAGACAGAGGAGGGGACTCCTCAGCTTCTGTCATTGTGTGGGCCAGTTCCCATAATAAATCTCTTTGTATGTGTCTATATATATTCTACCTGTTCTGTTTTCCTAGAGAACCCTGACCGATAACGATGGCATTGAGTTCATGAATTTCTTCCTAAAGGTGCTGGTCTCTTCCACACATTAGGACATCACTTCAGCCCTGGGCTATTGTTCTTCTTGTGAGTTCTTCCTATAACTCTTTCTGGCATGGCCTCTCTAGAAACCCACTTTTCCTGATTTAATTTAAGTTTTTTTAATGTTTATTCATTTTTGAGACAGAGACAGAGCATGGGGGGGGGGGGGGGGGTGCAGGGAGCGGGGGAGGTAGACACAGAATCCGAAGCAGGCTCCAGGCTCCGAGCTGTCAGCACAGAGCCTGATGGGGGGCTCAAACTCACGAACCGTGAGACCATGACCTGAGCTGAAGTCAGACGCTTAATTGACTGAGTCATCCAGGTGCCCCTTTTTAAATTTTTATAAAGTTTATTTTGAGACAGAGAGAGACAGCGTGAGCAGGGGAGGGACAGGGAGAGAGAGAGAATCCCAAGGAGGCTCCACACGGCCAGTACAGAGCCCGACTCAGGTCTCGAACCGACAAACCACAAGATCACGAGCTGAGCATAAATCACGAGTCCAGACGCTTAACCAACTGAGCCACCCAGCCCACCCCCACCATGATTTGATTTTTTTATCTGAAAATACAATTTTTCGGGGCACCTGGCTGGCTCAGTCGGTAGAGCATGCAACTTGACCTTGGGGTTGTAAGTTTGAGCCCCATGTTGGGTGTACGGATTACTTAAAATCTTGGAAATACAGCTTTCTTTCGGCAGGCCCTTTTAAAAGAGATAATTGCCTAAGGACACGTGGGTGGCTCAGTCGGTTAAGCGTCCAAACTCCTGATACCAGCTCAGCTTGTGATCTCGCAGTCGTGAGGTTGGTGGAGTCTGCTCAGCTCGGAGCCTGCTTGGGATTCTCTCTTCCCCTCTCTGCCCCTCTCCTGCTTGCATGTGCGTGCTCTCTCTCTCAAGATAAATAAAAGTCGTTTTTTTTTTTTTAAAGATAACTGCCTAAAATTTCATTTTTGCTACTTTACCATCCTCCAAGGTGGCATTATAAGCCATCATTGTAGGGAATTTTCCTACTTTCGTTAGCCACACTAGGCAGCTTATGGGGATGCTGTGGAATCTCTGTGTTCATCATCTGCCAGCAAATGGAACTTCCAATGCCTTCCTATCTACTTTGCAGGTGAGAACCTTCTTTTGCAGTCTTGGTCCCAGCATCAGGGTGGGTGGCCATATCTTGGAGACCCCCTGCTATTCTGGGTCATTTAGACTCCCTCATTTCGGCAGTCCTCCCTGCCTTCGGCCTCTCCTTTTACTGTTTTGGTCCACCAAGGTCTCAAGGATTCTATGTTTAAAAAAATTTTTTTTAATGTTTTTATTTATTTTGGAGACAGAGACAAAGCATGAGCAGGGGAGGGGCGGAGAGAAAGGGAGACACAGAATCCGAAGCAGGCCCCAGGCTCGGAGCTGTCAGCACAGAGCCCAACGTGGGACTCGAACCCACAGACCGTGAGATTATGACCTGAGCTCAACCGACTGAGCCACCCAGGTGCCCCTCAAGGATTCTGTTTTAGCAAAGGTTGCACTTCCCATCCAAGTAGCTTTGGGAAAGATTGAAGTTCAATGACATTTAACAATAAGTGCTGTCGTACAGCTAGAATGTGGCAGAGTTGGCAGTTAAATCCGTGTTTCCCACCCTTCTGATCTTTCCATGGTCATACAGCTGGGACTAACTTCCAGCGTGGTGACTCTGTGATCCTCCTTTCCCGAGCACAGAGTTGAGATCTGCCCCTCACAGCTGAACGGACTATCTTGCAGCTGCCCGTGGGACGCTGGCATCCAGAGGTGAGTCTTTTGCCCGGCTCTTTTTAAGTTTTAGCCGACTTTAATCGATTTAGCGGGTGCAACATGCTGTTTGGGGGCTTTCCTCATTCGTCAAGCCCTTAGACCAGTCGTGGCTCCCTCGGAGCCAGCTTTTAAATCCCTTCCCACCCTATTCCACCCTAGCAACAAAAACAGCTGCACGTACAGCTTGACCAGCAGCAAAAAGTACAAACACTTCCTCCTCAGTTTTCCTTGCTATTTTTAGTTTTATTCCTACCCTGGGTTTTCTTTGGCTTTATGTAGCGGTCATCTGGGTCAGCTGACCCATGCCTTCCGAAGTAGATGCCGCGTCTCTAATTAGAGACCACTCATTCCATCTGCCTCCCATTCTCTCTTCTCTCTCATGGCTGTGGCTCAAGTGTTGCTGGTGGCCACTGTTTTTCTTTCCATGGTGCCTCTCTGGTCTGTTGTGGAACTGAAGCCAATTAGGAAGACCAGGAAAGGGGAAGCCAAGTTTGTATGGAGGTCTGTGGGGAGGAGCAGTAGGCCGCGGAGACTTGGCGGTTTTATTCAAAGATTCAGACCACTTTAATAATACACTTTTCAGCTTTCTGACTTCAGTTCTGTCAGCTGCCTATCACTATCGCAGTAGGTAGGGGTGTGGGTGGGGTGGGGTGGGGGGAATGGGCCGGTTGCCCACAGTAGGTGAGGAACAGCCATCGAGAGGATGGGAGTAGGAACATAAAATGTCTGACCAGGAAGGAGGTTTTACCTCCAGGACCCCACCGTTTTCATGAGGAAACCAAGGTCCCAGAGATAAGAAGATCATTGTTTAGCTTCGGTGCCCATTTCCTAGCGAGTCTTGTCCAGCCTAACTAGGACCAAAGGAGAAGGAAACACACATGTGAGTGCCTGGGTGGCAGGGTGGGTTTCGAGCCATTTTGAGAGACAGAGACTGCAGCTGGAGCCCGCCTCTCTCGTGCGACCTGAGCCAGAGAAGAACATTCTGGAACAGGAGAACCCCTGAAAATTGAATTTACTGCTGCTACAGATAGCTGTCATTCCCTGTAAGGGCTATTGATACCCACCTTTCTAAACACCACATGTTTTACCTCACTGAAGCCTCAGAACAAGCCTATGAGGAAGTCACATTACTATCTCTACTTTACAAGTGAGGAAATTAAAGCAGAAGTTCATTGCTTGCCTAACCCTCTGCTATCTGCCTCCTAACCAAGAATATAGTTCAAAAGAGAAAAAGTGATCTACCGGAAGATGTTCAGCACATGCTTACTTATCATAAAAAGTTGAATGTAACTTAACCATCTAACGGTTGAAGAGTGATTAACTCCACAGAGTGCAAATCGGCAGAACACAATTCGAACTCTTAAAACGATCGTTGTAATAAATCCGTTGTGGGGCAGAAAGTTGTTTGTGACCTGTGTGGAAAACGGTGCAAGGGCATGTACCTCCGCTGTGGTTTACATGGCCACGACTAGAAGAAAACTTGAGAGAATAAAAAGCTCATGTATTAAAATGGGACGTGTGACGTTCTTTGGATTTTTTTTTTTTTAATCGTCACCCTACCGCTTGTGTGGCTAATTTAAAAATTGTCTCCTTAACTCTTAAAAACTGAGAACAAACTGAGGGTTGATGGGGGGTGGGAGGGTGGGGTGGGTGGGTGATGGGTATTGAAGAGGGCATCTTTTGGGATGAGCGCTGGGTGTTGTATGGAAACCAATTTGACAATAAATTTCATATATTAAAAAAAAAAAAAATGGTCTCCTTAGTCTTTGTAATTCTACAATCAGTAGTCCGTGGCCTAGCAAAGGTTTCTGGTCACGTTACGTTCTCTAAGTTATCTAAGATAGCCCCAGCTATCTAAGTTTTCGTATTTGTTTGTTTTTCCTGTTCTGTTTTGTATGCCTGTGATAGAAGGTAGGTGAGAAACAATACAAGTAATAGCAGTAAGTGGCAGTGTTCAGAAAGAATAATAATAAAGCTTTATCTTGAAAGTGGACAAGTAATGTATTACCTCATTCTAGTAAATATTTTATATGCAAACAAATATACAAAACCCATCCTTTGTAGCTTACCAGCTCATAGTGGTATCGTTTTTCACAGTTTATAGACTGGGCAGGAGGGTGACCTGTCGTAAATCCTACAGTCAAGGATATAGAGGGAGCTGTGCCCTCCTTCCCTCCCTTCCTTCCGAAGTTCGCCTTCAAGCCACCTTCGCTCCTCTGTGGAGTGTAGCCCGTCCTTTGGTGAGCGGAGTCTCTTCATAGCTGTTAACAAAGAAATGGCCACACACCCGTGTTCACTGCAGCATTATTCACAATTGCCAAGAGTTGGAAGCAAACTGAATGTCCGTGGACAAATGAATAAAGAAAATGTGCTATATGTACAATGGAGTATTATTCAGCCATTTAAATAGAGGAGGAATCCTGTCCTACGCGACAACATGGATCAACCTTGAGGACATTATGCCGAAGGAAAGAAGCCGGGACAAAAACCGTGTGATTCCACTGTGATCTAAAGGAGTCAGACTCAGAAACAGAAAGTAGAACGTGGTTACCAGGTGCCGGGAGAAGGGGGAAGTTCAGTGGGTATAGAGTTTCAGTTGTGCAAGATGAAGAAGTTCTAGAGATCTGAGCACGGCAGTATGCATGTAGTCAACACTACTCTAAAAAATGGTTGAGATGATATGTTTTATGTTACGTGTGCTTTTTTGGTGGTGGTGGTGGTTGTTGTTGTTGTTGCCACATTAACGAAGAAAAGAAATGGCCGCTTCTACAGAAGCAAACCACCACTTGAACACTGTCCTTTTAACCCTTACCACCTAGGTTTGGGCCACATTGCCCATCATCCCTTTTCTTTCTATTGACACGTCTTTGCCCTGAGACCCTCCGGCTGTGCCGTGGTCTTGGTCTTCCATGGATTTCAGTTACTCCTCTAATAAGGGAAGAAAGTGGACGTGATAGTTTCTTTTGTAGATTCGAGGAAATTGCATGTCAAGTGAAAGGCGACTTACCAGATGTTAAGTGACTAGAAGATCTCCCCTCCTTAAACCGTCATGCCGCGTCCCGGAAGAGCTGAGGTCTGAGCTGAGGTCCCCGTAGCCTACTTGAGAATCAAGATCAGATGCGTGGCCTCGGTGCTGAGCGGTGGTGCAGCAGTACCTGCCAGGAGCCGCTAGATGGCCCCCATGCTCCGCATCTGACTTCCTTGCAGGCTTTCTGAATTCTAGCAGGAACAGAGAGAGACCAGACAAACCTCGCCTCCCCGCTTTGTATGAACGACTAACAGATCGGCAGTGGCAGACATTACTGCTCTTATTTTCTCAAGTGGCTTATTTTCACATTCAGCATCAGTCTCCCATTGTCCTTACTTTTTGCTACCGGTCTTCTCTCTTAACCAAACTGATGTTCCTTACAGGCTGAAGCTGCCTTGTTTCTACCATAGGCTTGTACTAGGATGGAAAAAGAGATGGACTGAAAGCACGAGACAGTCAGTAGGGAGAGAGAGAAATAGAATGGATGTTTATTGAGGAGCCAGAGAAGGAAAAAAAAAAAACCAAAACTTAGGGTTAGGACCCCGTGTCCGGGATCAGAGGCGAGAGAGAGGAGCACGGTTGAGAAGCAGATTGGAATAGGAATTCAGCTGTAAGAGGAAACCCAGGGGACGATCAGCCACTGGCAGGGACATCAGCACACGTGCGATAGCCCTCCTGAGGCGTCATCTCCTGCCAGTCTCAGCACCAGCACTCGGAGCTGGGTCACCTCAGGGTCAACCCACAAAGCTAGGCAAGCCACTAGTGACGCTTTGAAGACATGCTCATAGGGGCATGGGCCAGAATGGTGTCTCATCATGACCGCAGTGTGGCCCGGACCTAGCAGATGACCCTTTTCTGGTGAGGATTCCAAAGCCTGTGACTAATGGTAATTAACCATGACTCACTGTAACACTGAGCACAAAGAGGTCATTGTCTCCACTGAGTCCAGTGGGGGGAAACTGAGGTATAGAGTGGGGAAGCAGCTTTGCTCCATTAGTCAGGGGCACCAGGCCGCGAGTTTATCACTGCCCTGCTGAAATGCCCTCGAGGCTGCCCTTGACAATCAGGAGTAAACACTTCCCGTGGGCTGTTCAGAGGAGAAGAGCAGGACCTTTCCTCCGTGCTGTTCTATGTGGACCAGAGCCATAGAACTAGCAACTCCCAGTTGCAAAGACCCTTTGGCTCGATAACCCCTCCACTACCTCTGCTTCTACAGTGAGGAGTCTGGAGGCCAGGGTGACAGCTAAGATCACACCATGGGTGTTGTGAGTGGGCCAGGCCTTGCATCCTGAGGTGCTGTGTGCTACTCCCTGTACACCCGGATGACAGCAGGAGAGAGGCAGGATTGTGCGAGTTACAAGCACGGGCTCGGGCTCGGTAGCCTGGGTTCAGATTCTGGATTCGTTGCTTACCACCTGTGTGCATCCGAGCCAGCTCCTCTGTGCCCCAGTTTCTCCATCTATAAAATGAGGCTAATGCAAGTAGCTAGATCGTCGGGATGTTTTGAGAAGTGAAGTAGATAAATGTAAAAAAAAAAAAATGATAACAACAAAAATATGTAGCAGGGGCACCTGGGTGGCTCCGTCGGTTGAGCGTCTGCCTTCGTCTCAGGTCGTGATCTCACGGTCCGTGAGTTCGAGCCCCGCGTCGGGCTCTAGGCTGACACCTCAGAGCCTGGAGCCTGCTTTGGATTCTGTGTCTCCCCCTCTCTGTGCCCCTCTCCCTTTCACACTCTGTCTCTCTCTGTCTCTGAAAAATGGATAAGCCTTTAAAAAATTTTTAAAAATACATAGCTAATTTTTTGTAGCATTATTTAAACAAGGCAGGTATGAGAATCCTTAGCTCTACACCTGGCCACTCAGCTCCCCTACTGGGTCCAGCCCAGTTGTCTCGCTGGCCATTTCTCCAGTTTGCCTGGCCTTCTGGGTCTCCTGAGAGAAGGGAGCAGTGAAAGAATAGACGTTGGGCTCAGGAGAAAGAGACATCCCGGAATTTCTTCCCCTTTCTCTTACTCCGAGGTAGGCTCTTTTAGCCCAGCAGCCTTCGTGACATCATCAGACAATGCAGGTGCTGCTGGCTCAGCTCCCAGCCCAGCGCTAGAAGCATCAGAAGGCATCTTGGGCAACAAGACACAGACCAAGATAACCACATTCCTGCCCATCTCCTCAGGCCTTGGCTCCGGGCCGGCAAGCCCACCCTCTGAATGAGGTGGGATAATGACGACAGGAAAGCTAATTACAGTCGTCACCCTGCTGGGTTGAGAATACTGGCTTGTTTGTCTAGCACAACTTACCTGAGTCATCCAGCCCGTAGCCTATAGCCACCTGGGTCTGGACCTGGGCCGGCAGGCTGCCCGGAGTCTGGAACACCTTCTGCATGCTCAACCTGGCGAGTGCCAGCGCTTCCTGCCTGTTCTCCCCTCCCGAAAGCAAGCGGAGACCGTTTAGCTCCGGAGACACAGCTCCAGACTGAGCGAAGAGCCCGGCCAGGGCTCATTCTGGGGTGAGCAGAACCAGAGCGGAGGCCTCACAGCCAGCCTTCGGAAGGTCACCTCCATGGATCAGAGATGAAACCAGGCGTTAGAGAACGGCCAGGGCGCCAGCTGCCTCGCCGCTTCCATACCACCCGCCAGCCTCACCGTTGAGCTGCTCCCTGTCCCCCATTCAGGGGTCCTCACGACGCTGCACAGGCCAACCCCGCAGGCCAGCAGCGATCTAGGCTCAACTCCCACTAGTTCCACCCAGGGTTTTTCCGAAGTAAAATGAAGAAAATAGGTGCTGTATTTCACAAAAACATTTTTTTAATTAATTAATTTATTTATTTTGAGAGAGAGAGAGTGCACAGAGGCTGGGGAGAGGGGCAGAGAGAGAGAGAGAATCTCAAGCAGGCGCCACGCCCAGTGCGGAGACTGATGCGGGGCTCGATCCCACAGCCCTGAGCTCATGACCTGAACCAACATCGAGGGTCGGACCCTCAGCCAACTGAGCCACCCAGGCACCCCTCGCAAAAACATTTTAAGATTAGACCTAGAAAGTACTCTCACAGAAAGTATAAACGAAATAAGAATGAGAATCCCCTACTCCCTTTCTGACTCACTGAGTAAGGGAAACTAGAAGGATGTGACAGAGAAGAAAAAGGTGGGCCCCTTCTCTGGGACTGGAGGAAGTTTACAGCCTTGAGGTGATTTCCACCGTCAGGACCATCTGTGGCACGGCTGCTAAAAAGAACCCAACAAGGCCAACTGGGGACACTGTAGGTGGGACAGGAGACACAGGAAGCAATGTTTTAAGGCAGCAATCCCAGAAGCCTAGGGATGTGGCTCTCTCCTCCAAGAAAAGAGCTAGAAAGCCCCATAAAAGCAAGCTCAGGCCAAGAGACCAGCTTCCCCCGGGGGCTGGAGGACCTGATTAGTGGGGTTGCCTCAGGCCCTGCCTCCCCACAGCTGTGGCTGTTGCTTGCATCCGGCTCTCCCTGCAGCTCCCCAAGTAATTGGGGGGCTCAGCAGTAGCGTCTCCTGCTGTGCAATCTGCTCCCCGTGAAAGCCTCAGCATTCCTGGTGCCACCCGTGGCCCCTCACACTTTGTAGTTGGGCAGGAAGTGAGACTGATGACAGATTATCCCTGGAGGGGAGGGAGAGGCAAGGCAGGAGGGTGGAGGGAGACCTAATTCTTCCTTGCTCCCTAGAACGTGACCTCAGCGTCCTCACACCTGGCTTTCCGGTCGACCTGCCGACTGAGGGTGACTCCCGGCCCTGACCTTTACGACGGCCTTATAAAGGCTCCTGGTAGGCAGCGAGCAGCCATCGGCTTCCCCTCACGGAGGCCAGCCAGGCGTGGGCCCCGTGTGCTTCCTCCACTAAACAAGGCCTCACGGCTCCACTCCCTCGGGACGGGGCCTGCGCCCTGTGATGCCAGGAGGCTCTCCATCACCACATATCCTGGGACATGCGGTCCCAGAGCCGGACCGAGTTCGTGAAAATATGACAGTTTGGAACTGCCCTAGAGGACAAGGGACACACCATCTCTGTGCCCGGCGCACTTCATGCAGGCGGTACTGTGGTGCAGGGGGCAACTGGGCTGGAAACGGGGAGCCTGGTGGTCCCAGTGCCCCAGCACTGCCTGTCACCCTGATGACCTTGGGCAAGCCAGTCTCCATTTCAGTCTGTCTGTCCAATGGGGTAGTAGTAACTATCTAACTTGTTTAGAACTCACTGATGAGGCCAAGGAGCCTCCGGGAAGTTGGAAAGTGTCTGTCTATCTGTCTCTCTCTCTCTCTCTCACACGCGTGCGCGCACACTCACAAACACACACATACCACGTGAGCTGCGATGAGTTGGGACTTGATTTGAGGAGGAGGGGCACTACCACAAGAGTGGGGGTGGTGTGCAGACAGCGGCTGGTATCTGAGTCAAGAACAGGGAAAGATAAGACGGGAGAGACGGCAGTGAGAAGCCAAGGAGCGAGGACCCAGAGAGGTCAAGCTGAGAAGCTTTGGGGCTGTGTCAGGTGATGCCCCAGGCAGAGGGACGTTGTTTCCCTCGGCAGCCGCCGAAGTTTCCCCTCCGGAGCTAGATGCAGGCCCGCGGTCAGTCCCCAGCCTGTCCACTGACGGACGCGACGTCTGGATGCCAGGCTGTGCCCGTCTCTGGACACTGCTCGCTAAGCCAGCAGCAAACAGCAGAGGCCTGCAGACTGTCGGGCGTGAATGCCAGAGATGACATTAATTCTGCAGAACGGGTCACCCCATCATGGGTTTGGGTCCATCCTAGGCAAGTAAGACAATCCTTAGAGAATTCTGATTTTTTTAAAAAAAGATTTTCTTTTGGGGCGCCTGGGTGGCTCAGTCGGTTGAGCGGCCGACTTCGGCTCGGGTCATGATCTCGCGGTCCGTGAGTTCGAGCCCCGCGTCGGGCTCTGTGCTGACAGCTCGGAGCCTGGAGCCTGTTTCGGATTCTGGGTCTCCCTCTCTCTGACCCTCCCCCGTTCATGCTCTGTCTCTCTCTGTCTCAAAAATAAATAAATGTTAAAAAAAAAAAAAGATTTGCTTTTTAAGTAATCTCTACACCCTGCGTGGGGCCGGAATCCAAAACCCCGAGATCAAGAGTCGCACGCCCCACCGGCTGAGCCAGCCAGGTGCCCCAAGAATTCTGATTTTTACCCCCTTGACCGCCCTAGGGGAAAATTAGTGCCACCCAAGGTCCCCAGCTCTCTCAGGGAGTCCCCAAAGGGTGCCTCACTAGCATCCACAAGCCAGTCTGTCACCGGGCATCTTATACCGGGCTTCAGCTCCCACCGGCTGACCACACAGCTTCTCGAGGGAGCCCAGGCCCCCATGCTTCCAGGTGCCCCAAGAAGGTGGACTGCCTGTCTATGCGGGAACAATACCCCTCTCCTTGATTTAGTGGCAAGCATTGTCAGCGCACCCCAAAGCTTCAGTGCACGGTCCAAGTCTCCCAAAGCCATTTGTGAATGGTTTGGTTAAGCTTCTGGCCCTCGTCTTCAAACCATATGGGACCTGAAGCAAGACAGAGGAGGCCAGGAAGGAGACAGACACAACCTCTCCTCCCCTCCACAGTCCTCTGCCCTTTGCCTTTAGCACCCTAAGGCCAGTTTAGCTTCGGAGTCAGGATACCTCCGTCTCCATTTCAGAAAAAGCTGTTCCATACAAAGGAACCGGGTGCCCTTGAGGCATACTGATGCCTGATACAGGAGCAGCTTTCCAATGAGAAGCTGATTGTGATTGTTCCCTTGGGCTCTGAAAATCTTCGGCCTGAGTTTCAGCAGGGCACAACGGTTACAGAAAAGGATGTGAGGAATGAAGAGAGGACGGAGGCAACTGAGCTCTGAAAAAACGTGAGGTCGTGTGTAAGGCGATCTCTCAGGACTTCTCAGCTACTTCATCTGCTGCCCCCTTCGTGGATCTTCCTCATTCCTGTATCCCCAGTGCCCGGCCCGGCGCCTGACCCAGAGAGAGTGCTAAGGAAATATTTGCTGCGTAAATGAACAAATCGATGTCCAGAGCTGGCGCGGGAGTTCGGAGTCAAAACTCACTGTCTTGCAGACTGTGCGGCATGAAGACGAGGGGTTCCATTCTGGTCCCTCGAAGAACCTACTTTGACAGGGGTCGGGAAGACATGCTTTGCCCTCCTCTTGAGAAGAGAGCAGACTGGGGTGAGAAGTGGATGGGGAAGTTAGCCAAGGGCTAGAAAGGGGAGATTTGGGACGATGTTAAGGCTGAGAAACGAAGAGCAGGAGAGTGTCCCAGCAGGTGTGTGGCCTGCGTGTGGCAGCAATAGGAAGGTTGTAACCTAAGATACACCTCTGTGGCTCCTCTCCAGCTCACTTGACATTTTCAGCAAGGGGGAGGTACATGAGAGAGCTTCTGTGTCAGCCCTTGGGTTTAGTTTTCATTAAAATGAGGATGGGGCGCCTGGGTGGCTCAGTCGGTTAAGCATCCAACTTCGGCTCAGGCCATGATCTCACGGGGTTCGTGGGTTCGAGCCCCGCGTCAGGCTCTGTGCTGACGGCTCAGAGCCTGGAGCCTGCTTCGGATTCTGTGTCTCCCTCCCCTCAGTTCCTCCCCTGCTCACACTCTGTCTCTCTCTCAAAATAAATAAAGATGAAAAAAAATTTTTTTAAATAAGGGTAACCTCCCAGCACTGGTAGGTAAGGGCTCTATAGCCTCCTATTTACTGAGGGTGTATATTTACCCTGAGGGCAGAGATAAGCGTGCAGCCCTTACCAGCTCCAGGGCTGGGATTTCATAGGGTCGATAACAGGATCTGCATGGTCTGGACCTTGCTTGCCCGTCCTTCAACAAAGAATGACAAGCTGGGTTTGGGGGTAAGCATATAGAAAGGAAAAGAGTGAGAAAGCAGCGTATTTGAGGGGGTGTCAAGAGTTTTAATTTGGCTGTAGTTAACTTTGAGATACTCGTTAGGAATCCATGGCAAGATATCTTGGAAGCACTTAGGACCATGGGGTTCATCATTCTGTTCTCTTTATTTTCTATAGATTGGAATTTTCCCATACTAAAACGAAAAAGGAAAGAAGGGAGGGAGGGAGGAAAGGAGAGGAGGGAAGGAAGGGAAGGGAAGGGAAGGGAAGGGAAGGGAGGGAGGGAGGGAGGGAGGGAGGAAGGAAGGAGGGAAGGAAGGAAGGAAGGAAGGAAGGAAGGAAGGAAGGAAGGAAGGAAAGCAGGCAGGCAGGCAGTATATGAGCCTGGAACCCCAGGAAGAGGCTGGGTTAGAGGTGAAAATTTGGAGATGATCTGAGTACACTTGGTGTTAAGGTCATGGGCCTGGAGGAAGTCACCTGGGACAACCAAGGAACCAAGCTCTGGGAACCCTGATATTTAGAAGCCAAGAAGAGAAGAGGTGGAGGGACATAGGACGTGAAGAGGATGTGTCCTGAAAGGTGATAAAGGAGTTTTAAGGAGGGGATGATCAACAGTGTCATTTGGCTAAGTTGAGGGCTGGGAATTGACTGTGACCTTGGCAAGCTGGAGGCCGTGGTTTCAGTGCAGTGGTGGGGGCAAAGCCCATAGCTGATGGGAGTAAAGACACCAATGATGTGTGTGTGTGTGTGTGTGTGTGTGTGTGTGTGTGTGTGTGTGTGTAATGAAGACCGATGTAGGTAACACGACCGATGGGCTTTAGCTATACAGAGAATAGGAGTGGTGGCTAGAAGAGCACTTTGCCTGTTTTTGTTGCAAGAGCAAAGATATTACTGAGTGTCTGCATGCCGATGGAATGATCCAGTGGGGTGGGGCAAACATGATGAAAAGTGCTGATGCCAGAGAGAGAGACTTAACTGCGAGAGCAATATGTCTGAGTAGAAAGTAGAGAAGCGAATCCAGGCAAAAGAGAGCCGGACGAGGGAATGGTCTCTCTCCCTTTGCACAGTTGTGTCTGTGTGTGAGTCTGGGACTGCCAGGGCCCTTTCCGGCCAGCCTGAGGATGAAGTCCGTACTAAAGGTGGAGTAAGGGAGAGACGGAAGGAACCTAGATTCTCTGACATCGCGTGGTCGCTGGACCATTAACCTGTAGCCTATCATTCCCCTGGACTTGCTGTTATTTGAGAAAATAAACTGCCTCCCCG